>NC_133788.1:18611176-18911176 GCF_003597395.2 Chelonoidis abingdonii
TTTCTTGAACAAACATATGTATTGTAGCCAGGGCAAGGAAAATCCCACTCACTATTTATGTTTGAGTTCCCTGTGTCCCTCTGACAATATCCCAGTGATTGATAGCAGCACAGGATTTTATTCCAAATCCAGATCTGTTTTCATGGATTCCCTTTTGGAGACTTACGTTCCATAAAGCAACTGGTATTATTAAGTGACCTACACCACTACGTCTCATTTTAGGGGGGCTTTGAGATTCACTCCTCCCCTCTTTATGAATTTTTGTGAAGATCTAGAGTACACCTTTTACCCACTGCACTGAAGAAACAGTGCATGTTACAACGAACATCAGAGTGTGTGAACTGTCAACGTCTGAAACTTTATTGTGCTTAAGTAGTTATCCAACTCTGAACTACAAAAGCAGTTTCTATACAGTTGATAGTGATGGTAGCTACCCATAGAAAGGGATCATTGCGCTCCTCCATCCATGCACGTTATATGAAACTGGATGTAATTCTCGCAGTGCAAATAGACCTCTAAGACTTGAGAATGGCCTTGATCCTGCAAATATTTATACAGTTCCTTCAGAGTTGTTGCTCTCCAGTGCAAGTTGGAGCATAGGACACATGTAGATTCAAGTAAGGTTAAGTGCTAGGCATAATCCTCCATGCTGAGTGATTTTTGTTTAACAATACAGTGAACAAAAATGAATAGAATGACATGCTTACGCTACAGTTTCAACACAAGTTAAAAAGAAACTTAGATCCTTAAACAGGCTCTTGTGCAGAGTGTCATGCTGGAAACTGAATCCATGTAAACTGAATTTTCTGGGTGGACTGGGACCTTACTAGGTTTTTCTTTGAATAAAAGTGTGAGTGAGCGTAATATAAAAATCCTAGCAGGGGCATGATCTTCATGCAAAAACAAACCCACTCAGTTTGATTCAGAAAGGATAAAGGCAAAATAGAAAAGATGACATTGTATAGAGTCATATAAATTAAATAGAACTCAAACATAAAATCTAACAATACCAATAACAGTCAAGTATCAGAGGGCTCTGTAAAAAGTTAGTCGTGTTAGTCTGGCTCTGTAAAAAGCAGCAAAGAGTCCTGTGGCACCTTATGGACTAACAGAAGTATTGGAGCATAAGCTTTCTTGGGTGAATATTCACTTGGTCAGACACATGGATTAGACAGTGTCCACCTAGAGGATTTTGCCATCTCTCTTCCCTGTATTTTGGATGGTTCTATAGATCATTGAGATAATATTAACATTTTCTTTTATAATTTAAAGAACTCGCTTCTCTGCATTCAAATTCCAGTGACGTTTGTTTCATGGTCAGAACTCTGAAAGAAAAGCTTAGGCATCCCATTATCATCAGATTCCTTTTGTTTCCTTTTTTTTTTTGTGGACACAAATTGATTTAGTTGACCGTGCCCCCAGACAATACAGCATGGCATCTGCTGACTGACTGTTTGAATCCCTTCTGACACCATGAAACACACCCCTCCATTTCACCTCTTTGACGGCAACAGAAAAGCTTGGATGCACTGCAAAAGATTTGGTGACACCAATCAAAATGTTTTCAGTTGAACACAGCCCAGTAACAACCCCAACAATAAAGACAACATGAAAGAATGACGCTAAGATCAGACACAGTGAAGACAACAGTTAACCTCTCTACCCTGACTGTAACGCTCCCTTAGTAAGAATGTGCCGCTGTATTTTACCATCCAGCAATAAGAGATTTATAATTAATATCCTATTTGGACAGTGTTTCCCATATTATCCTTATTTACCCATTGACTTAACAGTCCTTTATATAAAAAATACTACAGTATTATACAGTAATAATCCTATGTGCTGTAGTTACATTGATGGTAAAATGTAGCATTATGGTTTCGTATTGCAATATACTCCAGTGTATTACCATAAGGCTTTACTGTTGAATACAGTGGAGCTGTTTCTGTTGGTTGGGAGTTGGTTAAGAGAAATTTAAAAACTACCTTCAGCCTAATCAGTTTTCTGTTCTGTCAAAGTGACAAACTAGATTTATCCAAAATGTTGTATTGTCTACAGCAGAGACTTGTTAAATCATCGCACAACTTTCATCTCTGTTTTCTCGTTTCTGCATTGTGGTCAAACAGGCAGGCAAAAACATTTCCTAACTGCTAAAAACAGCTGGACTAATCTGTAATGGTTTTGGTTTGGTGGCCAATTCTAGTTCATTGCACTGTTATAACATACACATTAGATTAGCAATTGTCTTTGAAATGGCTATAATTCAGCATTTCTTCATGAGGGATCATGATGTTTTTCATAAATAATTTTTCTTTTCTTTTACTGTTTAAGGAATAACAGCACTGTAGCTGTGCAGTTGTTTTATGAGGCGGTAATCTGGTTCCTATGAGGATAAACCATGAAGCCAAAAGCAGAGTATTTTATCTCCAAAGAAGCCAGTTATTGCTGAGAAAATCACTACAAAACATCAGTTATCATCATTATAACGCATGTTATTAAAATTATAATGGTCTAAACTGTTAAGCATCAAAGATATTGGCAAGACAGTGAAGAAAAATGAGTTCTTTTGTACAGATAGGCCGTTGAGCCAAAAGTAATAATTCGGACAACTCTCCTTTGAAATTAATTTATATCCTTTTAATAAATGTTTATTTAAAAATCTAAAGCCCAAACCTGCAAATGTTTATGTATATCAGTGATTTACACACATGAGCTCTTATTGGGTTCAATGAGGCTACTTATGTGAATTAAACTATTCTCAAGAATAAGCATTTGCAGGATTGGCTCCTGAATTATTAAATACAGGGGGAAATTAAAGGGCATGGAGTTGCATTAGATGTCATTGCTGAGTAATCATATCTGTTCTTTAACAGCATAGAACAGTCTAATTTACAGAACAATAATCCTGCAACAGGTCTGACTTCTAACCACCTGAGAAGTTACACTTGTCAACACATGCTCAGAAATTTGGAAAATAGGCTATATTAAGTGAATCCAAATCTGGTTGGGCCATCTCTTACTGAATTCAACAGCAGAAATATGGTAAAATGAAGACATGAAAATTGGGAGTCTGAGGGAATTATGTTGTTAGAAATAAGTTCGTTTAACTCCTTGTAATTCTATTAAACACAGAGGAGACATCCAAAGTCTTGTGTCTTTTTCCTGTCACATGACCCCAGTGAAGTACATTCTGGTGAAAAATCTTCAACACTCCAAAATGTTCAACAAAGCAGCCTGCCCATTGCATTTGGAAAGGTGCAAAAAAATAGGCTCTGGTCCAGGACAGCACTTAAATGCATTGCTGAATCAGGCCCTTTCTAAACTCAGACCCAATCCTGCTGGTGAAGTAAATGACAACATTCCCATTGACTTCAGTGGCAGCAAAATCAGACTTTTGTTACGTAGTTAGTGACAACCAAAATAACAAAACTACGTGCATCCTTAACTTACTCCATTGTTTCTGAACATCAGCCTATGGGAGACGGAAAATGACTATTCTGAGACACCTTTGACATTGGGACCGCAGAGTAAATTAAAGATGGAACAGCTGCCTTTGAATGTGGTTGCTTTTGTTTCACATCAGGCCAATAACACTATTTTGTCATGTTTAAAATATATATATATATTTTAAAGGTATTCAGAGGAGAGGGCCGTGCTGCAATAATCATAGAGCTGGTTATGAGCGATGCAAAAGTTAATTGAGCGATTAGTGCATAATATGTCAGGCAGAAAGCCCATTTTAAACACATTTTAAAATAGTCCATATCACTCAAATTGGTTTTAATGAAATGTTACACATACAGCAGTAAACAGTTAAACACGCTTTATTGGTGCAAACCAATTCTCTGTACTTAAGAGGTTTATTCCATTAACAGTTTAGACTTTCATTATATTTTGCCATTGGGCACAGAGGATTCTCATGCATTTAATAGTTTTATGCATTTAACCACTAGTCCTTTAAGTGGACTCTACTAGATACGGCTCTGCCATTTTCTTAGCCAGGGGAGAAAAAAAACCCAGTTAGAACAGACAACGATACATGACATGTGTCACTGTTGTTTGTATCTTCTGGACCTCCTGGATCTGCTTGTTGGAATGTTGCTGTTCTTTAATCCTGTGCCAGCTGTTGTATCTGTTGTTCCAACCACTTTTAAACAGTGGGGCAGGTGGCAGAAGGTTCAGGTAGCCCTTTCACATTCTGGGTTAAAGAATAGTTCAGATTGGCAAGCTACTTTCATCAAGGCAGAAACTTAAACAGAAATTCTTTAGCGCAAAGATCTCTGATCACTTTAAATATTCTAAATTAATCCAACTTCATTTGTTAAAACAAACATCATCTTCTTAACCACTAAGGTTATATCATTTTATATTGGGGAAAAAAAAGCAACCCTAAAACATTGTGTATATTAGACGCCTGGCAAAATCTTTTGTTCGTTCAGTGCACAGGATTAGATACAAACATGTATTTTACAAAAATATGAATAGTTTTTGTTCGTATCTTTATTCCCTTCTTAAATTCACTCAGTCTAGGCATACGCTGTCTTTGTCTCCCAACGCTGTAGGTACTTTCTGGCCTCATAATTCTGTATTATTCAAGAACAGAGAGCTGTTCTGCTTCCGGGAGTTACTTGCATACAGTTTACTGTTCTCAAGGAGCAGTGATTCAAGCCAACAATTTAAAACACTTCAGTACTGAGTTTGCAGGTCCCGAGTGTGCTGAATGTAGGAGCTGCTTCTACCAGCTGAAGTGGTGGGTTCTAATTGGATTCGGATAATGGTAGCTGACACAAAGGAATCCGGTAACATAAAACAATAAATAACCATGCAATTCAAAAAGTATTCACATGTTGTAGTAAACTGGGTCCTATCTCCTCCCAGCATACGCTACGCTTCGAAGGCAGTAGAAGTTATTTGTATCCTGTGGAGAAGAATATGGCACCATCTCCTTTTTAGCTTTTCAGAATGAAATAATGTAAACAGTATGTTATATTGTGAAATTTACTGTTCTAACATCCCAGAAGTTGAGACTGGCTTCTTGCAAACAGTTCTTCTATTTGAATCCAAGGGCAGTAGAGGCTGGGTGCTCATGGTGGGGTAACCTTCAAAATCAGTTGCTCTTTGCATGTGACAAAAGCTGGGGTCTGTTGATCCTAAAGTCACCTTGCCAGCCCAATTTATGTATTCAAGTTTTTGCCTCTGGCACCTAGATACTGCGGTGATAAGCACCACATAAGAACCTGGGGAGATATAGTGAGTTGTGGAAGTTGTGAATGAGGAGTTAATTTGTTTGATACTTGTCAAGTAGCTGGTTTGAAGTTTTGACCTTATATGCATATATTAATGAAGATCCAAAAATCCTGGATGCAAACGCCCCTGAATTTATTTGGGAGCAGTTCACTATTTGCGTCCAAGCTTCACAGCACATCCTTTATTTATATTGGACTGCACCAAATCCTTAGATCAAAAGGTGTCCAGACTTCGGGAACATTCAGATCAGGAACTCCTCTCAATTAGAGTTGACCTCATTTTCTGAGGTGTTAAATGCTTGCAACGCCCATTAGTTCCCAAATCAGGCCCAGTGCACGCTCCAGAGATATCACAATTGGGACCCTTTTATAAATAATAAAGAAAGAAGCTAGTAAAATCCACTGTGGTAAAGAAATTCTGTAATCTTCCATTGTTGTTTTCAATTTCAGTGCTCCTATTAGTAGTAATATGTATAATCATTTTACATGTGCCTAATTAAAAGACATGGGAATCTGAGTAATTGACTGAGCTATATTTGGTCTGCTTCATAAAATGTATGTAGCTGAAAGCAATACATAAGCAACTTTCACGTGAAAAGGATTTGTGCAATGTTTCAGAAACAGAAACTGAGTGAGTTACACTCTGGCCAGCCAAGAGGCCTGCTATCTACTTCAGACCCTAGCTAGGAAAGTTATTGAATTTTTAGGTCAAATCTAGGTATGAAGTTGGGTGAGAGAACATTTTTATTTGAGACTTATTCCTTCAGAAATGTGCTTCTGTGTGGTTTTTAATGAGCAGCTGAGAACAAACAGAAATGATAAATATGACATCTATAAGTTCTGTGTATTTCAGTAGTAGTTTTTCTTATTGCATTTTGCAGTTCACTCACTATTAATGAAAGGAAACATATTGCAATTCTCTAAGAATTATATTCTTGGAGCTGGTGATAGTTTTGTCTGCTTTGCCCTTGATCTCCCACACCGTTTTCTGTGTTAGCATATTCTACTGAAATTACAGCATTAGGATACATTTCGCAACACTGAGGGAGGTATGTTCTATGTATGTTTAGCAAACTGTGTAGTTTGCCATAAACATTCCACTACTTTACTGTAACAGCAGCATTATGTCAAGCATTGCTTTATAGTAGGGCCATCTTCTGCGGATGTACTATTTCCAGCCAAATATGGCCACCTGCAAGTTTGCGCTGGTGTTAGCAGTTTCATCTCCCATTATTTGAATCCAGCTGGCTTTCCTTTGAAGTTGGTTCCATAATGTTAAATGTTAACTATAATTTCTCTTGGCCAAAAACATATAGTGCAATCTTTCCTGTCTGTACGATAATAGCCACAAATGTGCTGGCTACGTTCTGTCTAACCCACCTCTGTGACTAGTTCCTTTACTAAAGAAAAATGGGAATTCTGCCTCTATAATAAAGAACGGACTTCAGCTGCAAACGTTCAGACTGGAACAGAGCTCTGAGTAGATTCTACATACCCCAGTGGTCAGAAGTGTTCAAATCTAGCGATTCAGAATAAACATAGGAGCCTCTTGCAAAAATCATATCCAGGTTTAAATTTTGAAGAACCCCAAAGTTCAGGGTTTTGTTCAGTTTATAGTTTTATTCAGTCTATGCCCATAGAGGCAAGTGGTTTGGGTGGTTTTCAGCTATGACAGTAGTTTTCTAAACATATTTCAGTGCTTATCTTTGCATTAAGAACAGTAGGGATATAAGGGGAGCCTTCTGACCATTTGAACTTGAAATCCCCAGAGAGCTTTTTATTCTAATAAAACAGCAAAATATTGGATACATGACACCCCCTACATCAACCTCTATCATATTAAGGAAACCTTAGAACTCTGGTCTGCAGTCTGGCCTGATAGATTACAATTCAGCTGGGATCAGTATAAGGAATAATTGCATCTATTTACTTATTCCACTATCAGAATGTTGACACTAGTTTTTCATATTGTCTCTGTCACTAAGAACCATAATTAAATAACATGTCAGATATATTGATCATACATTTATAAATTTGTTTGATATATCATAGAGGCCTTTTGTTATTAGAAGATATCACAAGATTAAAATAAAAGTTTGTCAAGCCATCTAGCTCACTCTGCAAGAGAGTTTTTTCCCTAATTAACCACAACATTCTGATGGCTTGTCATTTTGACATTCAATAAAGTAATTTCTTCATTTTTTTTTCAAGTTCAGTATAGCATCTACTTTAGACCAAAATGATACTGGATATATATAATTATATTAGACAGTAAAATGACACACAATTTGTTGTATTTCTGATTTTTCCCTTTCTAATTTCTAAACTTAATAGGCCCTATCTTCTCACAAAGAAGATCACATTTTGGGGGTTTTCTGTACAAAGCATATAAAGGATTCATATAGTCACATAGTCCCCTTCACATAGTCACACACACAAAATAGTGCATGGCAATTGGTGTCAGTTTTAATGATACCACGAGTGTCCTTCCTATAGCTCCAGTCCCCAAACACCCTCTCACATTTGGGAAAAGCAGAGAATCTTATGAAACTGACAGGGCTGAAAAAAATCAATAGCACATATGTCTAAATGATACCTTCTCTTCCAGATCAATTATAATTTGAAAAGAATCATATTGCCTATGTGTGGAGCATGCTATTTCAAGCTATAAGTGCTATAAATACGAAAAAGGATAAATATGAATAGTCATTTGTAGTCCTTTTTTGATATATTTTCTCTCTGTTTTCTATAAGAACATAAGCTAGGAAGATTTTAGTCAGATTTGGTGGCAGAACACATGCATTAAGATTAAATTTCTTTTTAAAATTTGCATTCTTTGTATTGTGTGTTTCCTAAATGGGGCAAGAGGGTTTCTTCTCTTAGCCCTCAGTATGTCTTAGTATTAAAATCTAAAATAACAGACCTTCATTCTAATGAGCTTTGTAAATCTGACCTAAAAAGTGTCGCCTAGAGTCTCTGAAATGAGTTTCCTACAACTTCCTCTGATCTGATTGTGTGTTTTAGGGGAGGTTAAATGGGTTAAGATTCTTAGCTGTCCTAAAGCCATTGGAGTGATTCCTTATTAATCTTTTTCACCCCCTAAGACATCATCTACAGATCTAGGCGGATTTAGTACATAAGATAACATAGTCAGCCCTGCCATAACTATCCACACGGCTTCTGAAAGGACAAAAAGGTGACAAAAATATAAAGAAATCCTTGTAAAGTTTGATTCTTGAAATTAGTTTCCACTGTTTCCATCACCCATTCTCAGCTCTTAGCTGTTGAGTAAGACAGGTTCAGGCATCATCGGATGATACTGCATGTAGCTTGTGACCTTCATTTCAAAAGAAGTTTGTTGTGCTCTGTGTCCTGTGGTAATAACTTGTGAGCACAAGACACTGTCTCCAATTAGCCCCATTACAGATGATCACCAAAAGGGCCTTGTTTTCACAGTACAGCTACAGTTAATAAGAGCTGCCCTTCCCTGGGTCATACAGTCACTCCCCACAACAGCTTTTTCTGTTACTGTCTTGTTCCCCCACGATTGGTAAAGCTGTTAACTCCTGGAATGAGCAGTAACATCGATGTGTAAACATCCTGGAGCGTTAGCTCAGGGAGAGAAATTTCCTTTCCGGCACTGAATACCGAAAAAGTAAAAATCCAGAGATACTTACATTCATCTAGATGATTAATGCTTCTGTCTTTTAGACATTCTTTGACATACTGTTACTGTTCAGGGTCTTTGCTTCTGGTGGGAAGGTCATCAAACTGTTGTTAGGGTACCAGCTTTTCACCATAAAAGTTTTTAAAAAAAAAAAAAGAATTCAGTTATCTTTTGACTCTAACAAACCATTTTACATAATTCCCTTTTTCTCCCTTCAGGCGGTGTGTTTGTACTGCTGCAGTGACAGAGGGGGAAATCAGTATTTCCTGTTCAAGCTTCCTATTCTTTTATAGGCCTTATTGGTTCATAACTATTTGCTCTCACTTTCAAAGATCAGCTGCCATTTAAAAATATCAGAAGTTTGCCAATGTCCTATATGATTTGTGCTTGTGAAAATACGGAATGACTTACCATTAAGAATGAAATTTTGCAATAAATGAACTTACATTTAAGCCCTGCTGAATTTCATAATTTGAAAGCAAACAAAATTGAAACATGGAACTAAAAGAATTTTCACTAGGATTTTAGAGTGCTTACCTAGGTATTGAATTGCCTGTTTACTTAATTGTTTCCTAACCATTCTGTAGTTGCTACTGTAGTCTTGTGATCCCATTATAGTTTTTTAGTTTAAATAAAAATTAAAAATACTGAGTGTCTTCTTCAAACCTGGATCTCTTCAGTAAGTAATCAAAGTGTGTAGCTTTTCATGTGTTTTAATGTTGGTCAAAATGTACAGACCACACCCTGCAAACGCTAACCATAGGCCTTAGCATTTGCTGCCATGAATAAACCCATTGATTTCGCACAAAAGTAAACATTGTGACCATGTGGTAAACGTCTGTCCCAAATCTGGACCTTAGCGTCCAAAATCTGGGTGCTTACTATGATTCCCCCAAGCTTGTACCAGCTTGGATCTTATCTCGCTGCCACCAGATAGGATTCTGGCTCCTATCAGCCGGCGTTCCCAAATATTCCTTGGGGGACCCCCTCTGGCCTACCCAACTTCCCCTGGAAAGACCCCAAGACTCAGAAGTATGAGTCTTACCGGTAAGGAATTATCTCCCCTCCCTTCCCCCTCTCTCTCAGTCGTTCCACTCTGAGCAACCTGAGGGAATTGATGCAATCTCTTTACATCACAATACCAAGAAACCTGCCTCCTCTTCTCCAAAGAGCAGCCTCCAAGCAACAGGGAAACAGAACTAATCTTACCTCTATTCCCTGTAAACTTTTCCCCGTAGCTTGTTCCCGCCCTGGGACAATAGGAGGTAAACCACAGAGCCTGGGCTCCCCTCCCCCTAGCCTGTCACACAGAGGTAGACAGAGCTCCGGGCACAGAAATTTCTCTCCCTTTGCCTCCCACGAGTTTTAAAAAGAAAACTTTATATAAAAAAAGAAAGAACTTACATATACTAAAACACTGCATTAAGAAATTCACTACAGGGATGTGGCTTATAGAAATAGGAATAAACAGTCTGAATTTTAAAAGATAGCCCAATTAAACCAGTCCAGCAAAATCAACACACATGTAATTACAAAACCAAAGCACATAACAGCTTATTGCTTGGTTCCTTTGTACTCACACTTATAGTAGAATATTAGAAAGAAGATTGGAGTTAGACGAAAAGCTTGTTTACTCACAGCCAAGGAAAACAAAAAGACCCGAGTTTCCGTTCCCTCCCAGACTTTAAAAAAAATCCAGGTCTCTGATTGGTCCTCTGGTCAGGTGTTTGGTTCCCCCTTTGTTCACCCTTTACAGGTAAAAGAAAATTAACCCTTACCTATCTACCTATGACAGGCCCCAATTCAGAAGCGCACTTAAACACGTGCTTCAGTCTGTTCATATAGAGGAAAGCACTTAAGCACATGCTTCAGCCTCACATTTGCTTAGGTCCCCATTGACTTCAACTTAAGCACATGCTTAAATGCTTTCCTCAGTAGGAATGTTTTCCTGAATCACTGTCTGTGCCTGATTAGTGTTTGCAGAATAGGGCTCTAAGAAATGAATTAAAATATATTTATGTAAAATAAGGTTCTTACAAGGGCAGGAGTGTGAATTAATCATTAGAGCAAGGAATCAGGATTCCTGATTTCTCTTCCTGGATCTTCAGCAGTCAATTTATATCCTAGGACAGGTCATTTAACTTCTCTGCACCTGTTTGCCCATCTGTAAAATGGGACTAATAATAAAAATACTTGGATATCACGCATGTCTATAAAGCAGTTTGAGGTCCTTGGATGGAAGTCACTCTGTAAGTGTGTAGTATAATGTGTGATGATGTACATTATATAATGGAGATATAATAGAAAGCTCCTCCCAGAAGTGCTCAGCTGGGATTCTTCCTGTTTAAAGCAATTACATTATACTATTATTTATAAAAGCAATTAGATCTATTTATGGCAAAACTTAAAAAAAATCCCCATTTTTTTGCATTTGCAAGGAAAAATTATGACTCGTTGTGAGCTCTACCTAATAAAAGCGTCCTGCTCCCATAATTCTCCTGCTGGCATTTTTGACACCAGCATGCTGGGGATTTTTGTCTCCATGGAGAACTACGCTGGCTGTTTCAGTCAGGATCTGGAAGTCCTGTGGAATGTGCAGTTTAGTAAAATATACATTGGAAGCAGTTTAGGTATTCAGCCTCAGAAGCATATTTGTGTGTGTGTGTCTCTTAATTACTTATAATCTGACTTTTCTTTCTAATTGAGGCTCCCAGCATCTGTCTAGCTACCAAGACTCTTAACTACTAATTTACATTGCAGTTGGCACCTGACCTTATATGACACATGTAAGACTCTTAGACAGATAATCCTGGCTTCTTCTTGAGAATTATGTCGCCATTGAGGGGTCAGTGGTGTGAGACAGCACAGCTTGAGGTGCGAAGTGCAGCAGTGGCTAACACACTTTACCTAGCTGAGACTGGGAATCCCTTAAATGGCTGATCCGGGGTTTTAAATAGAGAGGCCTCCTCTTTTGTCCTGGGAAGGCGTTTCTTTGCTTGTCACTTACAGGCCTTTAAGCAGCATGTCTGTGTTAGTTAATTCTTGAACATCGGCAGACACATTTCACACTAAATTCCACCCTGTGGGGCTATGTCTAATTGGACAAATTTGAGCAGCAGGCAGAAAAGCCACCACAGCATGGAGCACTGATATATGGACACATCTTAAAGATACAGTGCCTCAGTTTTTCCTTTTAGTGAGTGCCAGCCTAAAATTTGAAACAGAGCAGGCCACAAGAAAGAAGTTTAATGCCCATAGCAATAAGATTACTTTGGTGCTATTGATTTTTATGTAGAAGTGAACATCCAATTCTTTTTTAAATAGGCGCATTCCTATCTCCATGTTAGTTGTGCTAATGTAGAACACATTCTTAAGAAAGAGGAAAGTGTTTGCAACTTTGCAGTATGTCAAGGTAATGTTTAGTCTAGCTTAAACCTTTTAAATTAGAGGCTTGTGCAGCTTTAAACTGCACAGCTGTGATCCACATTATAATTTCCCTGTGAGTTTCCTGCAATATCTCAAAAAGTGGAGTGGAGCCAGTGAGGCATTATCGTTAGCGAAAAGCCTAAAAACTTCAGAACTTTGGCAATGAAAGCAAAGTGAGGGGTCATCTTTTCTATTTTATGTTTCTTAAGTATAATAAGTGTCAGATTATTTGAGTAGCATTTTTAAGTGAATTTGGGGCTCATGAAAAGGTGCCTGATTGACAGTACTGCAAACAGAATTTCTCTCCTTATCCAGGAAACAGGCACGGTACTTGAAGTGGTCCATTCTACCTCAACCTTGATCAGGAGAAACCACCTCTTAGAGATGAGAGGGTGGACTTCAATCCTTGTTAATATTCAGTTCTTGGACTCCTTACTGAGACCACCAACAAAAGTGCCAATTAGTCCCAGTTGTGACAGTGGGGGTTGGGGATTACGTTTGAAGGTGTGGGGGGCTAGTATTTTTGATACTTTCACTAGGAACTGGACCGAAGTCACCACCTCATTCCTCCTAAGCTATTGAATGGCCATTAGATGTTAATGACTTTCCATCATTACCAATCTGGGCTGGATTTAAACTCCTGACCTGGATGTGAGAAACTCCATGTACCCATAAGAAATCTAAACCCTAACTATGTCGTTTTTGGACCCCTCAGGTAGAGGATATTTAATGTAACTTATAAGATTTCAAAGCAGTGATATAAGTGATAGGTAGAAGTAGAGTATGTGGACTTGTTTTAGTGTTTGCAGTGTTATAGCCTTGTTGGTCCCAGGATATGAGAGAGAGAAGGTATCTTTTATTGGACCAGTTTCTGTTGGTGAAAGAGACACGCTTTTGTGCTTACACAGAACTCTTCTCCAGCTCAAAAGCTTGACTCTTCCACCAACAGAAATTAGTCCAGTAAAAGATATTATCTCACTCGACTTGTATAAGTGGCATTGGTATCTAATACTGGTTGCTCACTCTGGTGATTTTAATAACACTTTTAGGAAACATATCTATAGATTGTATATTTCATACACAACAGTTAGCATAAAAAAATCATATGTTGAGTGAGAAAGAGGAGTGGGGCCATGTTTATTCAGTTTCCCAAGAGATGGATCTCATGACAGGTATTTACAGTTTAGGTCACTTAGGCTTTTGGATCCATGCTCACCTGAATCTAAAACCTCTGTCTGAATCCCAGATTCCAGTGGGGTTCTCAAGCACAGTAAGGGGCAGAAAGAAAACTAATAAAAAAATAGTCACTTAGTGGCTTTGGAAGGATATTGTCAGAGTCTTGTGCTAATGTTATCAGACATTGAAGCTCAAGGATTGAAGAGAGACAGTCAAATTTTAGCCCACTGATGAATTTCAGTAACCTTCCCCGTAGGCAGGCATGGTACATTCAAAAGTTTGTCATGCTTCTTTTCCATTTAGGTCCATTGAAAGCCTTGGGTTTTGATCCGTGGGGTGGAGCGGTCGCTAGGTTGTTTTTAACTTTAGTGGATTCTAGGAATGGAAAGACCTACTGTGGCATTGGAAATCACAATGTGGTAAGAAAAAGTGCACAAGTAAGTAAATCACCTATAATATTATCCACAATATAGTCACCTCCAGAGTATAATACTGTTAAGACTTCTATTTCAGCTAGTGCAGTATAAGGGCTTCCCGTTAGTTATCCGATGTTGTTCTCCTGTGGAACGTATTACATCTGTGCTTCAGAGACTGCAGTGATTTCCAGCTCATTTCTGGTGCAATGCATGGTATTGTTTTTGATCTGTTAAGTGCTATCGAACCAGAATATCTAGGAGACCATTTCTGTCTTTATGCTTCCTCCTGACAATTGAGACCTACTGAGCTTTCACTGATGGTCTGCAGGACTCTGATTTTCACATGTACTTAGCATTATGCACAAGAATAGTCCAATTCACTGGCCTTTCCAGGATCAAGGCCTAGATTTGTATGTCTAAGGACACAGCATCCTTGGTGAAAGCCCCTGAACTGTCTGACTCACCTGCCTTTTTGGTCCAACAGAACTGGAGTTTGTTTATCTTATTGCAAGACTCTTGGCACTGGGGATGGCTTGCTAGAAGTGGTGGTTTAAGGAGGATTATTTAGTTCTCAGTAATTGATGTTGTGTGTATATTTAGTTATATTTTCATCTGGCTGTTTAATTATGAAGTTCATTTATGTAGATATTGTAATCAAGACAATTTTAGACACCAAAATCCAAGCCAGTCACGTGTATATGGTTGAATTTCCCCCCTTTTCACAGAAGCTATTTATTTAAACTAGACTCATCATTTAAATCTCAGGTTCTCCTTTACTAAACAGCCTTTCTGAATTAAAAAGATTAATACATCTTTGTTTGAAAATTTTAAGGAGCAGCTTACTTAGAGCTTATATCTTGTGGGCCCTGTGGATTTTTTCTTCCCTCTGGATAACTCAACATGAATCCTAGGCTTACCCAGCACTAATCAAAGCTTATAGAAAGCAGAAAAGTGCAAGATTGAATGCCTTGTAACTTTAATCCCTTTTCATGCTACATTCTTTATGCAGAGTGTGTCAAAGATACATACGTTGTGAAGTGGGAAAGGTTCCTGCTGTGCCACATGAGAATTAGTGAAATACCAACAATGCTCTTATGGACCAGATTCTGCCTCGGAAACGTTGATGTCAATGGAGGTGAGGCAGAATTTGGCCTTGTTCAAAGATGCATTAGCTACAAGTTCAGGTTCCCTTTAGTATCTCAATGTTTGTTTTTCATATAGGGCTGTATTCATATCCCATTGAGGTCAATGGGAGTCTTTCAATGACTTATGTCTATCCGTTAAAAATAATGTTACATCAATAAATACTGAAACACCTGAGTAGCAACACCAAATGCTAAGCCAACCGCTTTTATTTTTGATTATGAGAAGGATTTAGTGGCCATATACTGTAGTTCCTGAATAAACAGTTTAAAGGGCTTCTTGGTACAAACTAAAAGAGTTAGAAAAAACAACACAAATTAAATAAATATTCAGCTTTTCCTTTGATGCACAAGGAAAGGGCATGTGCAAGGCGACAAAAAAGAGAGCCCTTCAGCAGTGTCAACGTTTGGGGGTAGTGATTCATTCACACCTGGGTTCTACTCCTGGCTAGGCCACTAACTTGCTGTGTTTGTGTCTACACTGGAGCTGGAGCTGTAATTTCCAGTTCGGGTAGGCATCCACGTTAACAATAGCTGTGGTGATGCAAGCAGTGGGAAAGAACTAGCTGCCCAAGTACGTACCTAAAGTTCAGACAGAATTGTACTTGGGGTGACTAGCTCATCCGCTGCGGCTACACTTACATTTTCAGAGCAAGCACAAGTATATCTGCCTGAGCTGGAAATTACATCTCCAGCTCCATTGTAAACATACCTTATGTGGCTTCAGGAAAATCAAGGCCCATAGAGGTTAAATTTCTTGCCCAAGTCTGCAGCAGAGCTGGGAAGAGAACCCCAATCTCCTGGCTCCTAGTCTTGTGCCTTAACCATAACACCATTACATCTCTTTCAGGAGGAGAAGAAATTCGGATAGGCTTTTTTTATTTAAAATATATTATTGATTTGTTCTTCTATTATTTAATTTCCGCCTTTTTTATTTGTATAGGATACAGACCAAAGGGTGGAATTAAGGGCTTTTTTCAGTTGGGGTGTAAGGGACCTATTTCATGCCTCGTTAGGCCATGGTGGCAGGACTGCTATAGTCTATGAACCGCAGTGTATGCCAACAAACATCACATTCCCATTGGCTGAGTTGTGTTTGTACTGTGCAACAAAACGGGGAGCTTGAACTGTCATCCACAGAGGGAGTGCCCCCATCTCTGGTTTGAGGCTCATTGGCAGGGAAGTATAGAGGAATCATGAATTGCTGCTTCCTCCTTTAACCTGTGTTATGGATAGAAACCTTCATACTTGTGGGCTGCCAGTCCAGTTCCTATCCCCAGCACTGAAGTCAGCCCTCAGACACACATGCTTTTAAAACAGTGAAATGCTTTGATGACAGCTTAAAACGCTCTGATGTCAGCCCTGTTAAAGAATGCCTCGTAATCTCTTTACTTGGTCAGTGGTATTTACCAATTAGAACCTCAACGTCTCACTAACAACATTGTAAGTTTGTTACTGTAACAAGATGAGAACGACTTTTTACCTTTAATTTTAAATTGGAAAGAAAGAGCCAAGCCACTTGCATTGTGCGATGATACTGGGTGAAAAATAGAACAAAAATTCTGCAAAAAAAAAGGTCCAGGACATTATTTCCATTTTTGGTCAAAATTTTGAATGTTCCAAAATACTCCGACTAGCCCTATGTGGAACCTTCCATTGAAAAGAATCCACTGATTTGTATCTGCAGTATCAAAAAATAAACCCCAGGGAGCCATGTTTCATTTTGCAAATAATATGTTCAGATACCTTTTTGACTTTTTCCCATCCATTTTAGGCAGCAAGAAAGTAAAATGGTGAAAAGTAAGTTTTTAGGAATATTGGGCCAGATCCTCAACTGGCATAGATCAACTTAGCTCCAGTGAAGTCATGGAGCTATGTCAGTTTACATCAGCTGAGGCTCTGGACCACTGGCCCTAGTTCAGCAGAGTATGAAGCATGTAAGCATTTTTTGCTGAATAGGAATGGATTTAAGCATGTGCTTCAAGTTAGCCACTTGCTTAAGTGCTTTGCTGAATCGGAACCATAGTTACACGGATGGTGATTCTCCGTTCACAACAGGGGTTCTGGTCCACTCACTGTTTACAGCAATGGTTTTCAAACTGTAGGTCGCAGTTGAATGGAAGGCACTGGGTTGCGGCAGCTCCGGTCAGCACCACCGACTGGGCCGTTAAAAGTCCCATTGGCGGTGCTGCCTGGCTAAGGCAGGCTGGTTCCTATCTGTTCTGACACTGCGCTGCACCCCAGAAGGAGCCAAAAGTAGGTCCGGCTCCTGGGGGCGGGGCATGGGGCTCTGCGCACTGCCCCTGCCCCAAGAACTGGCTCTGCACTCCCTGTGGCCGGTTCCTGGCCAATGGGAGCAGGAGGACTGTGCCTGCAGGTGAGAACTACACGGAGCCACTTGGGTGCCTCCACAAAGAAGCCAGACCCGCTGCTGGCTGCATCCGGGGCTCAGCACAGTCCACAGAGCTAGGACTGGCAGGAAGCCTGCCTTAGCATCCCCACTGCACCACTGACCAGGAGCCGCCCGAGGTAAACCCATGCTCCAGCCCCGCACCCCAACCCCTTGCCCCAGGCCTGAGCCCCCCACTTACCCCAAACCCCTCATCCCCAGCTCTATTGGGTCATAGGCATCAACAGTTTTCTACAACTGGGTCGCTAGAAAAAAAGTTTGAAAACAACTGGCTTATAGCATCTCTACAATATAATGGAAGGCATCAGGATGTCAGGGAATCCAGGAATAGTTCACTGCATGCAGAAATTTAGTCTACCAGGATTTCACTGTATATAGCAATGAGATCAAATGCATTGCTAACCTATTTATTTTAAATATCACTTGAATATTAGTAATGATGTCTATGAAGTAAACAGACTAATCTTTAAAGACCATGGTGCCTGGTGATTGTCTGACCAAGTATTTAACGAGCCCAGGAAGGCTCTTTATCTGACTGTCTTCAGTCTCTTGACCGTGCCTTTCCCCTGTTGTTGTGACTGGATGACTCTTATGGCTGATCGGTTTAAAAATAATTAAGTGAACATTTGCAGAAACAACTTGGAATCTTAGAACTGTATGTAGAACATGTTAGATGAAAAAACTGAGCTCTGTTCCACATATGATTGCGGCATCTCTAAGATTGAATTGTCCTCAGAGACAGATGGGTACAAATATCATTTTTAAAATGTATTTTGAAAGCTGCTGTAATTGAGACACTTGATAACAAGCATGTAAGGAAGCCTTCCTGTTGCTCAGTGGGGAGGCAGGATGATCTTTTCTAGTGGCTACAGCACAGGATGGGGGCTCCTCCGTCTTCTTTGCCATTCATTGGTTGGCCTGCAGCAAGTCACCTAATCTCTCTGCCTTATTTTCACTGTCTGTGCAAAGGAGAATGCCTGTACTCACTTAACATTCTTTGGATTAAAGGTAGCGTATAAATACAAAGTAGTTTTAATAGTTGTATTCCATTAGCAGTTTCTTGAACTAGGTGTTCACTTCTCTACTATGTTGAATATAAGATGTCTTTATTCCTGGTATTCCTTCATAGATAAGCAAAAGCTGAAGGAGGAAAAACTTTTTAAAAAGAAACAAAAAATTTACGTATATTCAAAGTCCATTAATCGTTGCTTATCTAGAAGTTTGGATTTGATAGATCTTTTCTTTTCATTTTCTTTCTTTTCTTTTTGAGCAGCAGAACAACATACCATAGTATCACAGGAGTAATTTAGATGCTAGTATGTCAACCAAAATGTTGAAGACACTGTCTATAAAGTCATATATTATTTGGAGAGAGTGTCTTTGTACTAAATATCCTACCTATTGATGCAACCAGCTGACAGTGTTTGGATGAGACCAAAAAGACTGCAAGGCAAAGAAAAGCAGTTCTGTCTCACCAAAACCAGGAAGACTGTGGAATTCTGATATGAAAACCAACATTGCTGGATGCTTGTATTAATTTATTATTAAGCACTCCTAAATGTCTTATATTTTTTCAGTTACAGAATACCTTTCATTAAGATGTTAGTCAGAGCACAGGTGGCCAAGGGATTGGTAATCGGATAGAGAACCAAAGTGATGATGAAAGTTGTTACCATCTGACAACTGTTTGCAGGCCTGTAGAAGCTGAGTTGGTGTCATAGTCCTGTCCTTTGTGGAGAGGGGTCCACATTACAATTCACAATAATTGGCATTCTAGTTAGCAGTCTCAACAGAGAGCCTATAGCGAAGCAACTGTGATGTCTGCTGCTTGATAGATTGATTGGTGTTCCATTAGATGTTGCTGTGCCTTGTCTTAAGCAGAGCTAGAATAGGGAAGAGGAAGAGATGGGAGTGAGTCTGTGGGGAGGAAGGCAAGACTGAGGTCATGGGGTCCCCCAAGAATAATTTTGCTGGGAGAGTCCCGAATCATAAAGCTAGACATGGGTATTTGTTATTACTGCACAAAGCAGGACTTGTTCACTAATTAGTACAAAAGCATAACTAAAAAAATCAGCCACATGTTTCTAGAAGTGCAGTTGTATTAGATATCTGCATTTCACAACCCTGCAGTCTCATGCCTCCAAATGCCCTTGAAGTATGCAGATATCCAGTCGAACCTTCCATATCTTGCTTCTTACTTTCCAATATATGCACCCAATCATGTCTTTTTTCATTGTAGAGTGTCATTGCACAAAAATTTGGGTGAAACCAAAAGGACTGTGAGACAAAGCCAAACGATTCTATCTTACCAAGTCGATATATGAAATGCATACATAATATGCTTATTAAACACTCTTGGGTGTTTTGCATTTTTCATTTTAAAAAACATTTATGTACAAAAAAATAATATATGGTGCTATTCCCTCCCCAGCAGTCACAAAGGCAGGATTATGGGACAAAGGTATTATCATCGTGCTCCTCAGTGTTGGAACACAGGAATATTTCCAGTCAGGGTCATTACATTGGCCTCATTTCCTGAATATCTGCAGTTCATGTTCCTTAGAATTAAATTAAAGGGACATTCTTAGGTTAGAGATGGCCAATTTTTAGATTTGTTAGTCTAAAGAACTAGAAAACAGTATTGTAACACTTTGTACAATTTTTCCCATCTCTCATTTTAAATAAATTGAGTGAAAACAAGCTTATTTATTGGATTGAAACATTCCCCTGGAGTGTGTGGAGCCCAAACATTGCAGCCTTGTGCTATAGTTTGAGGAAATGACTCAGACTAGAAACACTAGTGAAACTGACTAGTCTATTTTAGTTGTGCAAGCCATGAATGAACTATTAAAAATGAAGATCGAATTGTAAAAAGTATATTTGATTTTTTTAATAACTGAAAGTAACTCCTGGTTTAAATAAAAAGATTTTTAATCTGACCATATCCCTAAATTTGAAATAAAGAATTGTCTCCTGCAACCTTATAGAATTAATTTTTGATGTAAGAATCAGGGGGAGAAGTTGCACCTGAGAGGAGCCTGCTCCTTTTCCTTATTGGGAGCCATAAAAATAGTAAAAAAACAAATGCTTTGCTTCCTGGCTCACTTCTTTAAAAATTGCTTAGCCACATGCCCAAGCCTGTTCTTTAAAATCATTGACTAGAATAGACTCCTAAGGTACATATCAATGTGAGTTACTTTGTCACTTGGTTTCCTTTTAGTAGTAATTATTCCATCAATGCAAATAAGATTGTCTCAGTAAGAGGTGTTTGTTTATGTATGATGATTATTAGTGTCGTTTCTTGTTTGGTTAACCTCTTCCATGCTAAAACTGTTTGCAGTAATCTCCTGTCCTGCAGGGATTTTATGATCTGAGAACTTATGATATTGCATTTCAAAACACAAAATGTGCATTTCCTTGAGGTTACCAGAGGCATCTATTGGTTAACTTAATACGGTTTTGTTGGTATCTATTCATATTATCACAAAATTCACTTCAAAGTATAAGCAAATCCAAATATGTAATCAGATGAAATGCATCTGGACTCCTTTTAAACATTTGGTTATACTATTTAGATCATATCAGTGCTCAGAAACCAAGGTGACAGGCATCTTATAAATACCTATAATACAGCACATAATGTCCCAGGAGCAGAAGAATAAACTGTGAGACGCTGGAATCAGCATGATGAAACCTTTTCAAAAGTACCAGGAGTAACATTATATTTGAATCTTCAACCATTATACAGCAATTTGAGACCTGTGAGCCAAATGTACATTTCATAACTGGAGTGAAGATGATCTTACATAGATACAGTCATAACTTCAGAAAAGCTATGAGATGTCCTAGAAGAATAGTCTTGTGATTAAGGAACTGGGCGAGGACGCGGGAGATGTAGGTTTTAATCCTAGCTCAGCGGTAAGCTTCTTGGGTGATTTTGGGTATGTAACTTAATCTTGAAGTGTTTCAGTTTTTCCATTTGCAAAGAGCTAATACTGCTACCTCACTGGCATGCTGTGAGGATAAATCCATTGTTGTTTGTGAGGTGTATACTCAGATATTATGTTGGGGAGCCCCATAATAAGCCTACCACGCTGTCAAATAGGTGTGTTTTCTAAAGAGACAGAAATTGCAATCTTGGACATGTATAGTTCTGTCCCTCTCTCTCCAAACATTTGTAGAAATGAACACACTTCTGCCTCACTCACACAACATAAACACGTAAGTATTCCCAGTTCTTTTCAGAGCAAGAAGATCTGATCTATAGTATCAAATCCTCGCAATAACTTTGGAAGTGGGAATATGCTATTTAAAAATATTACCCCTCTTGATCAGCTTGAAAGACTCAGCAGCAGAATTGTCAGCCAGAGATAGCACATGTGGACTTTATCTTGCCTGATATATGTTAAAAACAAACAATGAAGAAATCTATACTTTATGAAGCCATCCTGGTTCTATCTGCTGCCTTTAAATCCAATAAATTACTCAGACAGCTCTGTAGGCTGGTGCTTTCCCAGTTGCACCCTCTCTATGCAGCCCAGTAGTTGTTGTTTACTTTCATGAGTTAGCATTGTCCTTTCCCCATGCTGCTGCCTTCAGATGAACAACACAGTGAGCGGCTTATTTCAAAGCACCCATCCAGAAAGAGATGTTTCTCCGTTATCTGTGGTAAGCTGGCTGGTCCTATGGAAGTAGATCTACTCCTAGTTTCCAGTTAAGTAATTGCTGTAGGGATGTTATGTGGTCAGCAATGGGAGGCAAGGTGGTCAGTCCAATCGTGAATGGAAGGAAAGCAATCTCTATAATGATACAAGTGTGGAGTATTGTTCATTAATCAGTCTTATTATTAAAATCTGATCCATGTGGCAAACAATGTGTGAACCCTGCTAAGGTATAGCACAGACAGTAAGTGCTGTGTCTGACATGCAGGCTCTACCATTTCAGGCAGGAGAGAGTGCATAATCTTCTTTGGTTTAGGAGGAAGCGTTTTATGTCATTATACTCTTCAGTCATTGCCATACTTTTCTCTTTTTCAGCTTGAAGATATGAGGCTGAAAATTAAACACATCTGGATGTCCAAAAATGATAATAGACTTTTATTTGCTGTTTTTGGTATACAACAAAAGCTTTGTACCTTGCTAATCAAACATGTGGACTCTCAGTTACATGTTTCCTTACAAAACTCTACTTTTCCATGTGCCATCATATGATTCCAATATTTGATCTGTCAAGTCCATCTCGAGCATGTGTTTGTTGTAATCTAGTACACATGTAGGCTTGTTTTTGTGTGTGTCCTGACCTCCAGTGAGAACTGCAGTTATGCTTCCATCACAGATAATGATGAGGAGTTACACATCCTTTTTATCAATGTTTTTAACCACGGGCAGTTCCTCACAGTGCAGATCACTGATCTTGCCAAGCCTCGGGCAGGTCATTGTTTAGGGTAGCTGTTTCTGTTGTATTATTGTATAAGGTGCTTTTTTTTTCAGTATAATAGAAAGTCCTAAGTATAAAAGAAAACAAACCACAAATAGAAAATGTCCGGATAAATGAAGTCTATAGCCTCACCAGGAGAAGCTAAGACCCACTGTTTTCTAATTTAAACTGAAACAAGGGAAGTTAGTCTTTTCCAATATAGTTGCTAGTCCTCTCCAATATGCAGAGTATGCACAAGACAAACCTTGCAAGGGACAGATCGCTTCAACCATCACTGAAATGCAGCCTTCTCTAGTGCATGAGGCAGCAGGCTTCAAAGGGCGCACAGCAACATTGATATACAGCTAAAAGTGAAAAATGCTCTGTTGAGCTGAGACAACTGAGACATTTTAGGTAGACAAGTCAGAAATACCCGGTGGGTGTTTGACCCCACAGTCCACACATTCTGTGGGAATATGCTGTTTAAAAATGCTACTCCTCTTGATCAGCATGAAAGACTCAGCAGCAGAATTGTGCATACCTGTGGAATTCGCTTAAGTTATTTAAAACTACAGTTCTAATTATTCCCATGCTTCATCATGATTTGATTAGCTGAAAACATGTAGGGAGCTATCAAAGTGAGGTACAGTTCATAGCTAAGAAACAAGCATCAATGATAAAATAACTGGGGTCCTGCCGCATTAAACTGTTACTTGTGGTTGAGTGTCGTTGGAAGCGATCCAATGGCAAAGGAGTTTTGATCGCAGAAAGACTTATCAGTTTCTCAGTCTCAAAAGACCTGATTCAGTGGAGTGATAGTAAGCACCATTTGACAGTGTTCTCCTGGACATGTGACAACATGAAGGCACAAAAGGGCTTATCTCACACTCGCTCCCACTGTCCCACCCTGTGTGCCAATACCACTATCCAGCTACGGTGATTGTCCTTCTTGCAGTAAATATTGGAACAAATTCAGTATACATTGCATATACTTATCATCAAAGCATTTATTTACAATTATTATTGTTATTTTATTTTGCAAGAAGGGTGATGGTTCATTTCTGGCTAACAGTGAGGTGGTGGGCTCAAGAAGCCACGTGCAGTATGGCACGTCTGGTGACTTTTCTGTGTCACTGTTACAACACAGCTGTATGAATCCAGTAAAATTACTAATATTCAGAGAAGCAGTAAAGAGTCCTGTGGCACCTTATAAACTAACAGACGTATTGGAGCATAAGCTTTCGTGGGTGAATACCCACTTCATCAGATGCATCCATGCTGATGCTCCAATACATCTGTTAGTCTATAAGGTGCCGCAGGACTCTTTACTGCTTTTACAGATCCAGACTAACATGTCTACCCCTCTGATACTTAATATTCATACCTGAGGGAAGAGCTGAAACCATTTTCTCTATGAATACACAGTTGTCTCTGATGTGGTTGAAAAATAAAAATACTATCCATGCGCCTATTCTGTACCGTTCTTGACATGCAGTTCAGGGCAGTTCTGTCTGGCTGTGGGTCCCCATCTCTTCCTCCTGAGCATCATATGCAGCACCACATACAATTTTAAACAATATGGGATTGCATTTTAAGCCCTTCCCAACCAACTGAGGAATGATCTCCAATGTTGGAATTGTTTTGACAAAATGCATTTAAAATTATTATTCATAAATGCACATCTTATGGCTTCATTTGTTTCACTTCTTTCTTTTATAGTCCTATAAATTGCATGCAGAACATAGAGGCCTTATTTCTCAAATAAATGTTTTGCAGCCGCCATAAATTATCTTTCTTGCGTTCATAATGAAAAAAAATTCAACCGTTTGATGTTTTATATCCTCTTCCTGAAAATGTAAAATATGGTAGTTGGAGCCAGATTTTATCTCATTTGAAAATAAAAGGTTAGTTTCTACTAATTTTTTTCAGAATCCTATGTTTAGAATGGTCATGAAATGCTGCCCAAGCTGCTAACTGCGGTATTATTATCAACTTTGCATTACTTGAGCTTTTGTATTTGAATTATAACAGTTTTAATGGTTATCATAAAACGAGTTAACATAACCTGAGGCGTTTTCTTTAATGTGAGTTATTTTTCATCTCTTTCCACACACCCCAAGTCCCTGCCTTTAAACATTGCGCTGTTGAACTTTGTGTGTGTTAAACCTACATGGGTCCTGCCCTGGCATTGCTGTCCTGGAAACAAGCCTTGCTTAACTCCCAGCTCACTGGTTTGCAAAGCAAACTTCAGCCTTGTACTATTTACCTTGGCAAGTGCCCGACCAGATTGATGATCTGTAAAGTGGATTTGTTGTTTGGCTGTTTTCTTTGGCAGCTCTTAAAAGCAGTTTGCTGATTACAGTCCCAGATGTCATTGCATACATTACTGTTCACTATAAGTTTCTTTTAAAGTTTTAATTTCAACTACAAATACTATTAAGCTTTTTGCACCTCTCTGTCTTTAACTCATGGGTATTGAATATTGAGAGCAGAGAGCCTTGATTTCCTTATATTCCCCTAATATTATCTTTATAGACCTCCTCCAGCATCTCTGTAGTACTAGCAGCCAGGAGGAGAAATACAGGCTTGCCAACAAGTTCTACGCTGTATCTTCCTAAGGCATCAGCCCTTTGAAATCAGTGACATACTGCCTCGCTTTTCTACTAGCAGGTAACCTCGAAATTTGACTTGCTGCCTTTGTAAGTTCTTATGTTTAAACGGCCAAATATATAAAGCCGTGGTGCTGAGAAAATTAGCAGTATCATTAAGTGAAGCCAGCATTATTCAATATTCCTATCTGTTACTACCATAGAAAGAGAGATACTGTGTCTTCAAAGCTAACTTTTTGTGTGTTATATACAGTATCGCTAGACTATTAACTTGTGTGCTAAGAGTTTTCAAACCTGAGAAACAGTTTAGTAAATTGACAAGATACAAACCCAGAATTCAATTTGTTTCTAACTAATAGCTTTGGTTGTGATGGTCCCAAATACCTCCCTGCCCTTCTATTGGAAATTCTACTTTTTACAAGCCGGTATGTTCTTCCCCTGGGGGTCAACATAGCTGAGGTTTTCTCTCCAGTAGTACACTAACAATGTTAGCTGGGCCACTTAGTGTCTCCATTCTTTGTTCTAGCTTCCCACAAGACGCCAAGCTTTGTATGCAGTAGGATTAAGGGAGAGGGATACCTGGATGTTTTATCTCCCTGGTGCCTCAGCGTAGCTTTCCCTCTTGATGTACAATGAAAGACATAAAAAGCTTTGCTTTCTATTTGTTATTTGCCTAACTCTGCAAGCATTACAGGAACTGCTTCTAAAAGAAACAAAATGGAACAAGCCTCCGTGCAGTGCTGAATATGTTCTATGGTGTGATTTGGACAAGTGGTTCTTTAGTGCTGGATTTGAACAGTTAAACCTTTGTTGGTGGACTAGAGCAGCTTGTTGGGGTTGGAGGTACTTTCAGCTTTGAAATATTGAAGGTGAAGAAGCTAATTCACTTTAAGTAAGTTTACTTTCTGAGGGGAAGATGTCATTGTAGTATTTTTGGCCACTGCTCTAAAATTCCTCTAACCCTTTTCTATAATAAGTGAATTGAGCAGATTAAAGACACATTACGCTGCCAAATGGTTTTTCTGAACTGTTCAAAACTATCCAGGGTGACATTTTTTTCTTCCTGTTGAAAAGGTTGTGTGGGCTTTGTGAGCTGCTATACTGCTTTTAGCACTTCCTGTTTTATTGTGTTTGAACTATCTTTGTGGTGACCTGTTGGGGTAGGATTCTTCCATATGGAAATGTTCCTTCAACTTTTTAATCATTTCTTAAAAAAAAAAAAAAAAAAAAAAAATTTCAATCCGATTTGCAGATGTCTCTGGTTTTGTTTGCAGAGAGCTACTCCAACTCACTACGGTATTCCAGAAATATTAGTCACAAGGAAGTGGTCAGATAAAGTTTCAGAGAGGGCGTCCACATATTTGTATGTTTAATTGTGTCTGATACAGTTAAAGTGGGTGTTCACCAGAGATCCATTCACTTGTATGTATGTTTAAAGTTTTTCATTTCCAGGCAAGGAGGAGAAGTTCCTTTCACTAAGTACATTTAAAGTTTTGGGATGAAATCCTGGCTCCATTTAAGTCAGTGGCTAAACTCCTATTGATTTCACTGAAGTCGGTATTTTTACCATTTGGGCCAAACTCATCTCTGGCGTAGCTTCACTGAAGACATTAGAATAAGGACCAATTTTGCCCTTTGTCTTCCTGGAGACATTTTTTTTTCGGTATTTACATGTGAAGGACTAGTGAGATGTGTGTTTATGTTAAAATACACAGAACCAAATTCTGCATTCATTTAAATCAGTGTGTATCTTCATTACAGTTACCTTGGATTTACAATGTTATAACTGACAGCAGAATTTGGAACACAATATTCACTTTATAGCTACATCCTGTTTCCTATTAGTTTTGACATCAACATCTGAATTTCAGATTTCTTCTTGTTTGGGTTTAATTACTCCATCGGCATATTCAAGAGACAGCTTGGGACCTCTTTGCAATCGTTTACCCTTGCTTAGGTTGCAAGGCCAAAAGTTGGCATCTGCATTAACAGCCCTGAACCAGCACATATATTTTGGTTGGTGCAATACAGAGTGTGTCATTATGCAAACAGCTGGTGCTGTCTATCAGACGTGTCCAAGACTTTCCCCCGGATCATATCTTCAACATTTTAACCATAAGAAAACTGTCTTTGACAGTATTTTTGAGCCCACATGTGAATACCACATGTTGAGGTTTCATGTCTACAGTTTCACTCCTAATTAAGTGTGGATATAAGTACTGGCTACCTTGTTGCTCTTAGCAAATCGCCACAAACATCTAGTTTCCACTTCCTTTGTCCTGAATCAGTTATTTATATGAGCGTGGTAGGTGGACTTGGTTGTTTTAAGTCTGTGGGATTATCATATTTTTGTATGCCACATTTGGTCTAAAGTCCTTGAGAAATTTGCTTTATCAGCTGTTGCTAGAGTGTTATGGGTAAAATTCCCTCCTGTCCCAAGGTCTAGCCCAAGGCCTATGCACAACTAAAGTGGTACTTAAGCCCTGAAAATGGGACGTAAGTGGTATGTAGGCTCTGTGCTGGCTCTCTGCTCTGCACAGAGGTGAATGTCACCATTTGTGAAGCATGGCATTTCCAGTTTGGTTTAGCCCATTGTAAGGCGCTTTTCTAATACATGTGCGTTAATGCTTTTAAAAGCAGCTCTGAGTAACTTTCTTTTGGCGATTTGTTAGAGCACCATGACCTTTAGCACAGTGCCCCAGTAAGACGCAGAGTGACAGTTCTGCAATTTCTTACTGAGGGCAGAAGAATGTAACAGGCCTTGAGGAAGTATGAGAATGAGTTGTGTGACTTTTGTAAGTGAAAAGGCAATGGACCATAATTCATGTCCAAGGAAGTGGTCAGGCCTTAACAGCTTGAGAAACCATCAGTAAGCCCTGATCATTCACTCAGACGAGGGAGTTGAAGCAGCTTTAGTGGACTCACATCCTGTTATTCCCCTGCTCTTGGCTGCTTGGAAGAAACACATGGACCTGTGGTTAAAGATGGATATGGTGAAGAAACAGTTCGCTGGAGGGACAACCCTGAAAGTGGACCAAAAGTTGAGACTGACCACAGTTGACCAGAATTGGACAGTGCATTTGGGTTGCAAGACTTGTGATCCCCCAGTTTTGCTAGGAAGATCTCTAGGGAGGTCCTGTGAAGCATCCCCAACTAGAATTGCAACCTTAAAAAGCTGGGTAAGTGAGGAATAAGTGTGCTCCTCTCTCAGTCATCATGATGACCGACAGCTGATACTCCTACCTTTCATGGGCCAGTTTCCGGGAAAGAGGTGACCAAGACCAGCCAGCTTATCAGAGAGGATGATGCCCTCTAGCATGAGGTAGTGAGCCAAAAGACATGGCCAGGGTACCCCAGACTGCAGTGCCTGAATGATTCTGAAGATCCACAGACTGAGCAAGCCAAAGAGCAGATCCTGTTATCTTACCTAGGTTTCTCTTGTGAGCTCTTTTGTAAGGGAATTGTGGGAATGCTTGCAATTAAATAATTTAATTTTCCTAACCGTGGGGGACAGAGGCAAGTGCTGGGAAGGGACTTACCAACTGAAATTCTAAGTAAATCTCACCCCAGATCGCAAGTTATCACTCGGGGTCTGTAAATGTGCTAGCATAAACCATACTGCCTGAAAGGGAAATCATGAGCTGCTAATCCCACGGCATTGAAGGTAGAGGGGTTAGCTGACAAGGAGGAAACTGAATAAGTCATCCAATTAGTGGCGCTCTAAAGCTAGAGCTAGGAAGGGAGCTACTTCTCCCTTTAAGAGTCCAGGGGTAATGTGTGTAGAAGGATTAATTCTGTATCCTTTTGGTTTCATGATTTGGTTATTGATGGTGTTGATGCAGTGTTTTGATCAATTGTTGATTCCAGTCTATTTTCTTAAGTTGTTGATTCAGGTTAATGCTACTGTTAGTTACTTGGTCAATTCATCTAATTCCCATTATAACCACCATTTCATTATAGCATTGTTTTAGTGGAATATAATAAATTAGTTAGCTTTTATTTTTGCTTGTCTAGGTTTTCAATAAAAATGCATATATTGTACCTGCATTGGTTTTCACTCATCAGCTGGCTATATAGTCCAGACTACCTACACAGATGTATGAGGGCCATTGACATGCTTCTGAATTAAACCTCAGTATTACCACACTATTTGTCTTTACTCTTATAAGTATTAGGACCGTTTTTCTACATCTGCTCAAGCCTTTGTTACTTCGGCTCATATAAAAAACTAAGGACTTCCATGCATGGTGATTTGACAGTGGGCTTGTTTGAAAGATAGTTAGTGTTTTAGTTGATTCAGGGGGCCTGGAACAATTTGTATAGTGGAGGAGCTGAGAGCCATTGAACAAAACTGTAAACTCTGTATATAATGGAAACCACTTCAAGCCAGGGGTGGCTCTAGGCATTTTGCTGCCCCAAGCACGGCAGGCAGACAGCCTTCGGCGGCTTGCCTGTGGAGGATCCGCTGGTCCCGTGGCTTCGGCGGACCTCCCGGGTTGCCTGCGGAGGGTCCGCTGGTCCCGCAGCTTCGGCAGACCTCCAAGCCGTGGGACCAGCAGACCCTCCACAGGCAAGCTGCCGAAGGCAGCCTGCCTGCCGCCCTCGCAGCGACCGGCAGAGCGCCCCCAGTGGCTTGCCGCCCTAAGCACGTGCTTGGCGTGCTGGGGCTTGGAGCCACTGCTGCCCCCCGCACCTTTAGTTCCAGCATGTGAGAGTTAATGGGCACAAATGATATTGTATGGATGGAGACACTGAGGCACAGAGGATATGTCTACACTGCAAAAAATAAAAAAAAACTCTGCGGCGACGAGTCTCAAAGCCCAGATCTACAGATTCAGGCTTGTGGGGCTCATGCTGTGGCACTAAAAATAGCAGTGTAGACATTCATGCTTGGGCTGGAGCTCGGGCTCTGAGACCCACCCCGCTTTGCCAGGTTTCAGAGTCCGAGGGGGAATGTCTACACTGCTATTTTTAATGCAGTAGCACAAGTCTGCAAGCTCAAGTCCGTAGGCCTGAAAGCTAAGACTCACTGCCATAGGTTTGGGTTTTTTTGTTTTTTTTCAGTGTAGACATGCCCAGAAGAGTGACCTACCTGAGCTGTCACAGTGAGTCAGTGGGAGTGCGAAATAGAATGTGAGTTATTTTTACTACATTCAGTAATATACAGAGGTAGCTTATGGGCAACAATTTTATCTTGAATGGTAATGGAATCATTTCAGTGTTGTTTGGATTGTGCTCAAGAGTGGTAGCCAGATATAACTTCTTCAGATATTTTTGTTGAATAATACTTTCCTTGATTCAGATGACAAATGTAAATATTTAGATATGAGTTTAGATTTCCACCCAACCTAAAGAACTGAGAATGAATAATTATTACTAGTGGACTTTTAGCTGTGTAACAAAACAGGACTTTTCCCTGCCTCTTGGTTTGTGCTTCAGGATTCCCTGGGGAACAAGGTGTTTCTATCTCAGTGATAATTCTCTGGTTTAAATATTTCAAAGAAACAAATTTGTAGCTCTCATCACTTGTCTTTTATGGCTTCCTTGTAAACAGAAAATGGATGTTTTAAACAGCTTATGCCAAAACTGTGCCCAAACTAGAGCATTTCTCAATGACTTAGCCAATGTTTTAGTGGCAGAAGCACAATAGCCAATTCTTTGTGAGGACATCTAAGGTGCCAAGATGTTAATTCTTCAACCTGGGATAATATGTTATTTTTCTGCTCAACTGAGCTTGAGATTTAATAGGTCTTAGACATTTTCATTTTCACCTCACACTTTGAACGCAATTTAATTAATTCTCGCATAATTACAGGGATGATAAGCAGCTTCCTTACAAAGGGTAATACTTGTGCATTTCCAGTGTGCTTGCAGATCCTTTCCTAAGATCAGGTATGATACAGAGCTCTGTAACGGCCCCACACAGGCTGAAAATGTACTAAGGAAAGCACTTACCATTGATATAGATGCATCTTTCACAAATTCAGGACCTGTCCTTAAATCTCCTTCACACGCACCACTTCCTATGCGTTCCCTCTTGGTATCTTTTTTCTCGCCTTTAGGAGGCTGCTGCAACATAAGCATGTAAGTATTCCCAATTCTTTTCAGAGCAAGAAGATCTAATCTATAGTATCAAATCCTCACAGTAACTTTGGAAGTGAATTAAACTAAACCGAATTATGGTCACTTTAATTCTGAATAACAGCATTAACACATGGATTTAATGCAGTTTAACTCTTCCATCTCAAATTCACACCATTAGTTAATTCAACTTATTTTTCCTGGGTGCCCCTGTCTAGACAAGCCTTACGAATATTCATAACCTTATTGTCATCCTGGGGTATCAAATGTTGTACTGTTTGGGCTAAGAGGACTTACTTCTTCTGTCTTTCTCTGATAATATAAAATGTCTATTTGCGGAATAGCAGTCTGTCTGTATTCACTGACTTAGAGGTTGTTCTCTGTGCCTCTACATAAGCATCGTACAGAACACTTGTTTCACTCAGGTGCTGTTCTCCATCTTATCAATATATTTACAGCTGCTTTCTGTGCCTCATCAAATGTCCCACTTCCTCCTTTTTGCCTTTCTTTAAGTGAGTATCCAGCTGAGGAGACTAGTTTACTTGGATTTGGGAAATACTTTACTTCACTTCTAATATATTTTTTTATACTTTTGTGGTTCACTACTGAAATGATTGGTTTATGTTTAAACAGGCTATCTCTCTGTTCCAGAAAACTGATAAATTTGTTCCAAATATCCCAGCACAGAATATCTTTCCATATTGATCTTTCAGCAGAACACTAAAACATTTGGCAAGTGTTGTGTTGCATTCTTTGATGCTATCCAGGTTTTGAAGAGATTCCCCTTGGATAGCTTCCACTTTTTAGCTTGCCTACTATAGGAAATATTTTTCCTTATTTTTCCAGAATTCTTGTAGCTGTGACATAATAATTGATATTTAGCTCTCTAACCTTCATTGCCAAGTATCCAGCATTCACTTGATCAGGGCTACAGACTAAGTTTCATTAGAAACAAGATTTTTCCTTCCCATACCTTGTTCCAAGTGTGCTTATGGAGATCTTTGTGTTGGACCATGATGCTAATTATAGTAAGACCATTGTTTGATCAGTGGTTTCTTCAACAGCCCAATAGATCATCACTCTTCTATCAGGAGCAAGACAATCCAAAGCTCTGGCAGGATCCAGGCTCACCTAAGAGGGATGCTTGTCCTGCTTCAGAATTTTGGAATGTTCTGAACAACTGAGAAGGTCTATACTCTGCTTGTACCTGAGATATATTTTCTTGTCTAGACAGATTTCTTTTCTGCACTAACTCTCCCAGGGACTTCTGATTAACCCCTCTGTTGTAAGTTCAATGCAATTTAATTCTACTGTAAAACTGTCAGCAATGATTTTTTGAAAAGACAGATTTTGGTGAATATACTCTTTACTAAATTCCAGCTCAACCAAACATGCTTGGCATCGCTCAACCACAATCTCATTCTTCTCATCCAGGATAATAAATTCTCACATGTTGAACGTACGTTTTCATTACTGTGTTCTTTCTCCTAATGCACTGAAGATTTCCCTTAGCTTTTCTGGCATGGAAGCTGGTAGCTCCTCATTTGACACCTGAGCATTCCTAGCAGCTTTACCCTCTTAAAATGTCTGCAAGATCTAACTTCAGCAGCATATCTATTGTCAACAATACTAGAAGAACTGCAGCTATGATAATCAATTTTGTCCTGGAAAGCAGCATGACTATAATCCTTATGCCATTTACAATGATTCAGTTAGTCATCTTCCTAGCTAAACTATTAATCCATGGTTGCATCTTAGGTTTCATTGCCTCGCTGCTCACGGGAGAACACCTCCTTGGCATCAACACATAAATCATGGATTTAATTAGAAAAGAAAAACATATAGTAATTATAACAACCCACGTCTTGTGGTTTCAATTTATGTGAGACTAATAGATGTTTGAAATTATACATGAATAATGCACAACAACTTTAAAAGATCATAAGACATTTCTCCTCTTTGAAATATTCATTACTACAAATAACATACCCATCTTCTCTCCTTGTTTGATTTCTTGAGAAGTTTATTTTTCTAAATTATATGGACAAGTTCATTCCAATAACGTGTGTTTAAAGATACATGGTATAAACTTTGGCTGGTATAAATTGGCATACACTAATTTACATGAGGTATGGATCTGGCATACAGTAGTAGGGTTTTTCTGTGGATTGTAGCCTAAAGGTATAGACAGGTAAGATATAAGTATAAAGTAAGGCAGTAATGAAAGAAGCCTACGGCCTCAAAACCTGTAAAACGATAGCTTTGCAAAATTGAGTGTAAAGGCTAAGAAGCCTTAGCATAAGGAGTTAACCACAAGCAGGGCCGGCGCTTCCAGTAGGTGATCCTGGGCGGTCGCCTAGGGCACCAGGATTGATTCGGGGTGCAGCGTTTTGTGCACTCCCCATGGGACGCACAGGAGCTTCCAGTTTCGCTCCTGTTGTGCTGCCAAAGAAGCACCTTCTGCCGACATGCCACGGAAAAGAGCGGCAGGCAATTGAGCAGCTCAATGACTGCCCCTGTCGCCTGCGGCATTTCAGCAGAGTGTCCTTCTTCGGCGGTACGATGGGAGTGGAACCAGAAGCCTTCGCACACACAAAATGCCGCCCCCCGAATTCTGCCTAGGGCACCAGAAACCCTGGCGCCTCTCCTGACCACAAGTAGCTTTAGATCATAACCTATTGCCAGGACTGGCTCTAGGCACCAGCAAACCAAGCACATGCTTGAGGTGGCACAATTTCAGAGTTGGCATTTTTTTTTCTTTTGCTTCGGCAGTTGCGCTAGCCTAGCTTTGGGTATTTTAGGGTGATAACATCAGCAGATGTGCAGCCACAAGAATGCCATGGTATTGATATATATTCTAAAAAGCTTCAGGCAAATGATGCAATAACCTATGAGAAAAGAGCATCCCAACATTATTAAGATGAGGAAGATTAGACCTGGACAGAAGACGATGGAGATCCTGATGAATATTTCATGGTGGCCATAGAACCCAATAACAGGGCTAACCACAGCCTATGTTGTTGAACTCTTTTCAGTATGCCAGCGATAGGACCTCTCGTGGATCACCTGGCTCCCTGCTTATAGGTCTTCACAAGAGATGGTGTGAGTATGCACATGCTCCCACGCAGAACATCTTGACCATCTTGTATGATTTCTACCTACTTTGCGAGTTGAAGTGTTTGTGATTTTGCTAACTGTGCTAATAAAAATATTACAAATTCAAGGGGCCTTTCCTAAATGTGAGTCTCTTTCCCTCTCTCGTGCACATCTACTAATCCACTAAGATTGTGGGTCCAATACTGAGGCAGAACCCTACCAAACCACAGAACATTACATTGGAAATTCTAATCAGTAGATCAGGCAACAAGAGCTAGGGTCAGAGCCACAGCTAGCGTGAATCAGCATTGTTCTTTTCAAGCTCAATATATATGAGCTGAAGATCTGACCATTTAACTTTTTCTCTAGGATTTTTGTTTGTTTGTTTTGTTTTGTTTTGTTTTTTGCTTAAAACTGTGAACTAATGTTCATCTACCTTTTTATAAAAATATTTTGCACACTGTCCTTATTTTCCTTATGTAATCTGATGAGAGAAGACAGCAGAAATACACACATGGTGATGTTAAAACAATGAATTACAATTGGAATATGTACCTGTAAAAATAAAGAACTATGCATACACTTTATTAGTAATCTTTTATATTTCCCTTCCCTCTGAGTCACTGAGTAGCACTTGCCAGGTAAAAAATGGTATAATTATTTAAGTGGGCAACATAATCCCTATATATTTTTTTAATTCACATTTGTTCACTGAAGCTTTATATTTAACCATAAAGAAAGGACCCATTTTTTGTAATCCCAGTTTGCATTTGGAGTTATCCTCTCAAATTACCCAGTGCAAACATGAGGCATGTAAAAGAATAAATCTCCTGCCCTTTGAGTAGAGTCTTTTCTAAGGATAAGAGTGAGATGAGTTAAATGACTGAAAGCCTTAGGCCAGGACATGCCAGCTGCAATAATTTTTTCACTCAATCATCTCACCTTGCAATGCCACTCTGCCTTATACAGCCACCAGATGTCTGATGAATAACATAAGTGACAAGGGCGAAACCTCTTGAATGTATTCAGAGGAAACCTTCAGACAGTGAGGACTGGTCTGATGGCTCAAGACCAGCTGGGTCTTGCTTATGCTCTTTATACCATACATGGTTAGAATGAAATACTCTGTTAGACATAATTTGGTAGGAAATAGACACTTGATCCTGCAGGTTGCTGAGCACTTTGGTTCCAATCCAGCAACCACTTAAGCACACACTTAACTTTAAGCATATGTGTGCTGCCATTGAAGTCAATGAGGCTACTCATAGGCGTAAAAAAAAGCATATGGTTAAATTCTTTGCTGAGTTGGGGCAAAGTGCTCAGCATATGTCAGGATCAAGCCTAGATTAGGGGCTAAGAACACAGCTGATGTAACTCCACACTTACCTCCAGTGCCTTCAGGAGCTGGACAAAGGAGCTGGACAATTTACCTTTCCTGATCCCGAAAACTATATATACACTGTCCAAGTGAAGTCTTGGAATTGCAAGTACATTGAATTTCTAGGGAGAACAGTTACTGCACATAGATAGTCTACGTTCAAGCTAAGGATTTCATTATTGGCAATATTGTCTAGTGATTGAAAGCAAGAGTGGGAATCAGAAAATCTTGATTCCAATCTTGACTCCCCCAGTGACTTGCTCTGTGACCTTGGGCAAGTCACTTTAACTACTTTGTGGGCCAGATCCTCAGCTAGTGTAAATGGTCAAGTTCCATTTACTTCAGTCCCGATTGTCTATTTCTACTAACTGAGGATCTGCCCCCGTGTCTGTTTCCTATCTGTAAAACAGGGGTAATAATACCTATCCAAGTCGCTGACGTGTTGAAGCTTAATAGGCCAGTTTCCAGTACCCTGACTGCTTGAGAATTAGTGGGTTCATTCTGAGGGTCCACACATGTCTTCACAGTCTGAAATAGTATCTTCTGCCTTTAACTCCCGTTGCACTGCTTGTTGACATGTTACCATTTTTCTAGTTTAGTATCAGAATCTGTCTCTTAATATTTGTGAAGCACTTTATTTGGAAGGTGTTGCTATAAGAGGCTGGGCAAAGGTTATTAGATACTTTCCTACCAACATTACATTTTAACTCAATAAGGTTTGCTACAGAAGGTGCCAAAAAAAAAGGCCATTATCTCTCCATGGTTCCCTGGGAATAATAATTGTACAACATATGCTGATAGAAACTGTAGAATTAACATGAAAATCTTTGCTATAGAAGGCTAAAAATATGCTAGTTTCTGTTAAGCAAATGAAAACACCCACAGTGCCCCAAACTCGAGTGATGGTTATATGGCATGTTGAATGAAATTTATTCCAGGAAATTGCTGCATGGATTAGATATAATGACAGTAGTATAGTCAGTGCAAAGAGAGAAGAGGCCACTCTTGTGACTGCTGTCATAATGAGAAAGATGAGGGGAGTGAGGTAATGTGTTTTACTGGAACAGCTCCTGTTGATGAGGGAGGCAGGCTTTCAAGCTACAAGGAGCTCTTCGGGTCTGGGAAAGGTACTAAGAGTGTCACAGCTAAATACAAGACTGAACATAAGTAGTTAGCACATGTTCTGAGGGACCATTCAAGGTAAAGTGGCCCATTAACACCCCTATAGTCCTAGAACTAAAAAAAAAAAAAAGGGGGGGGGGCTATTGGGTTACAGATTGTTATAATAATCCATAAATACAGTGACTTTATTAAGACCATGATTTGTAGTGTGCCACAGACTTGTGAATTTAAGGTCCCAGGCTCATCTTTTGAAAGTGCTGTGCAGGTTTCCTTTGAGGATGAGGAACTGATAGGTCAGATATAGAGTGATCACTTTGTGAAAAGTGTTCACCCGCAAGTGATAGGGTGTTTTTTCTTTTATTCGCTTCCGGTACAAGTTCATTTGAGAATATAGTGAATGTCTCACTTCACCCACCTAGTTGTTATTGGGGCATTTAGTGCACTGGATGAGGTACACCACATGTGATAGGCCTGTGTAGGACCCATGGATCTTGAAAGGTGTGTTGTGGGGAGTGTTTGTCTTTATCGCAGTGAAGATACATCTGCAGGTTTTGCAACTGTTGTTCTGGTGGGGTTTGGTCCACTTTGCGTTGCTACGTCCTGGTCTGTGGGGAGCTTGCTTCTGATAATGATCGTGGAGAGGTTGGGGGGTTGTTTGAAGGCTGGAAGAGGGGGTTCAGGAAAGATTTCTTTCAGGATGCTGTTGTAATTAGCATTTTTAAATAGCAATTGCTTTCTGAGGTTCAAGCCCTAAAGTTGTGTTATGTGCTGAGGCAGCAGGGGAATTAGAACTCATCCTTAGTTACACATCATCTCTTGCCCCATTTTCAGATGCACACTAATTGCATAGTATTTGCAAGTTAGATTTATTTATCCTGTGTACAAGCACTTATTAGACAGTAGCTTGGCACTGCAGCATATGTTATCTCATAGTGAAGACCAATAAATTATAAGTTAAGGACCCTGAGTGGGATTAGTGATTCACCTTAAGAAAATATTTTGGTTTCTATTTATATGTCAGATGGGTTTTGAAATGTTTCATCTAGAAAAGGTGATATCATGCACTAGAGCAGATGATACTCAGACCACAGGAGCCAAATTGGCATTTAGCATTTCCCAAAAGAGCCACAGTAGTGTGAATTCATTGTTTCATTTACTATATATATATATATATATAATTCTCACAGCAAATGACTGATCAAGTATTCTACAACTGGTTAATAACATAGTAAAAGCATTCTGATTGGTTAATAAATGAGGTTGATTAATAATTAAATCACACACTGTCTTAATATCTTGTTCTGCAAGCGCTGCAGGAGACACATTATAGAGCCACTTGCGGCTTCTGAGCTTCAGTCTGAGTATCACTGCACTAGAGACTTTTATATTCCCATAGTGCAAAAAATATTTGTTTCATTGTGTTCTTATTGCTGCTGATATAAACCAACCATCACAACTCTCCTGGGTACTTGTCTGCTTGTGTAGTTCCTTCTTCTGTTGTATTTGTAACAAATTCTAATAGGCAGACTTTCTCCTACCTGGTAGGACACTGCTTCATTTTCTCTTCTTGTTTGTGAACATCTTTGCCAATGGACACTATATAAAAAAACCTAGATTGTTTTTCCAGGGATAAATTTTTCCAACAAAGTTCCAAAACTCCAATAGATAAATTCATTCCTCTCTATAATGTAATTGAAACATGAGAAGGATGCTAACTACTGTTTTATCTCAGCACTGTGTGCCAGATTCATCCCTGGTGTAAGGTCAGTCACTATCTGGGACACTTTCTTATTTATATTACTGGAGTGCTTAGGAGCCCTCATAATGGACCAGGACCCCGCTGTGATCGGTGCTGTACAAACACACAACAAAATGACAGTGCCTCATCTGGCTCTCATTCAACAAAGCACATAAGCACACTGATTTATTTCATTGGCCAGCCCTTGCACAGTCACAGTCTTTGTTGTAGAATTGCAAAGTTTTCTTGGGTCCCTTGCTAGGGAATTAAAAATTAAATAAATGTTTTATTAACATTTCACTCCACAGCACAGAAATGCTGAAGGTTCAGCACCACTCTCCTTTACAAACCAAATGGCACTGGAAAGTACTTTTAGTAGCCAAGTTGTAACTTGCAGTCTCCACCCAGAAGAAACTGATTTTGCTACATTGCTTATAGTGGGGATCAGGGTGAAAAATATACAAGATGTGAGGTGGTGGGGGAAGGGGAATCTAGTCTAATGGCAAAGATAGGGCTGTGATCTCACAGTTAGATACTAATGGCTGTAAACCATGTTCCAGAATCTTGAACTCAAATTTGCCAAACTCAATACTGTATGTACGTTACATGCTATATTTCTATTACACAAGAATGAGTATCCTGTTATAGTTTGAATGATATATTAATATGTAACACTGTTCCAGTGTTTTTTCAACATTTCTAAAATTCAAATGAAGCACAATCAAAATAAATCCCTTGGCTCAGACAGTTCTCACTAATTCTCAAGCAATATGACAAATCCATGCTTCTGTCTCCAAGTGTAATATAAGATCTCAGTTAGCCAAAAAACCTGATGAATTGTCAGATCTTTCCTTACCTGTGGGTAAATATGATCCCTTTCTAATCCATTGTGTTTCCTTTGTACATACATGTGTGCACTTGCACACAACTAGAGGGTTGATAGTGAGCAGATAAATCCTGCTGTTTTCTTAACTGAAGTAAGACAATATGTTCAATTACCTGCAATAGAGTTGACATTTTTTATCCTGTGCAGAGATGTCAGTAAAATAATATATGCCTCCCAGCCCTTTTTGAATAAATTAATAAATTAATAATAAAGTAATTGGCATATATGTCCAATAGAAAATAGCATAGTGGTAACAGACTTATCCTCATCGTTGGGGCCCTACCAAATTCACAGACCATTTTGGTCAATTTCACGGTTATAGGATTTTAAAAATAGTAAATTTAATTATTTCAGTTATTTAAATCTGAAATTTCACAATGTTGTAATTGTAGGGATCCTGACCCAAAAAGGAGTTGTGGGGGATGAGGGGTTGTGAGGTTATTGTAGGGGGAGTTTCGGTACTGCTACCCTTACTTCTGTGCTGCTGCTGGCGGCGGTGCTGCCTTCAGAGCTGGGCAGCTAGAGAGCAGTAGCTGCTAACTGGGATCCCATGTCTGATGGCAGAGCTGCCGCCAGCAGCAGTGCAGAAAGATGCCATGGTATGGTACTGCCACCCTTACTTCTGTGCTGCTGCTGGCGGCGGTGCTGCCTTCAGAGCTGGGCAGCTGGAGAGCGGTAGCTGCTGACTTGGATCCCATCTCTGACGGCAGGGCTGCCGCCAGCAGCAGCGCAGAAAGGTGGCATGGTATGGTACTGCCACCCTTACTTCTGTGCTGCTGCCTGCAGAGCTGGGTCCTCAGTCAGCAGCAGCCGTTCTCGGGCCACCCTTCCCTGAAGGCAACAGCTCATGGTATGGCATTGCCACCCTTACTTCTGCGCTGCTGCTGGCAGGGCGCTGCCTTCAGAGCTGGACGTCTGCTCACCGGTCGCCAGCTCTGAAGGCAGCACAGAAGTAAGGGTGGCAATACCGTGACACCGCTAAAATAACTTTGCGACCCCACCCCCCACAACTTCCCTTTGGGTCAGGACCCCCAATTGGAGAAACGCTGATCTCCCCCATTAAATCTGTAGAGTATAGGGTAAAAGCACACAGAAGACCAGATTTCATGGTCCGTGATGCATTTTTAGTGGCTGTGAATTTGATAGAGCCGTACTCATCGCTAAACAGCAGAATCCTAGTTCTGCACACACCTTATGCAAGTTGTTCCATTGAAGTCAATAGCACTATTTGCTAAGTGTGTTTTAGACACGGGCTTCACAGAATTATAAGAGTGAATTCTATTCACATTAGGCATAAGGCAAAATAAAAACTGATCTAAACTTTTTGGTTGAGATTTTCACAGGAGTGAATTGTGTGTAAATACCTAATCAGTTTTGAAAAACCCAACCTTTGTCCTTAATTTAGTTTTAACTTAATTTAGCTTTTGTGAAGTGGTAAAATTTTGGGAAACTTTATTTTTAAATTATCTTTGCCCCTATGTTTTCTAATTTTAACCAACGCTAGCAAGGAAGTATTTCTAACCCTGAAAAAACTAAAAAGTGCTGGCAATCTTGCAAGAAGTCTCCTGCTTGTGAAATTTCCAGACCAAAGAGATTCAGGGACTCTCAGATAAGTTTCAGAGGAAGCATCAGAACTTTTGTACACCAACCCAAACTGAATCTCTGAAACTTGACAATCAGCAATGCACAATTATTGCTTTAAAACATCCAGTCAGGCATCAGAATTAAAGGTAATGGGACAGTGATATGTAATGTTATTTCTTGTGCGGGTGCTCACCTTTGTTACATTCTCTGGCTATTCTGTTCTTATGAGAACGGAGACCACTGAAATGTTTGAGAATCTTGATCTTTCAGGTGGAGGTATTTAGCTGCAACATTTATCTACATTCTTTTTTGGTTCTAAGGAGTAAGAATTATTCCTGGTAATAGATTTTATTATAGAGATATATTAGATTTTTAAAATAACAATAGTAATATCCAAGTAAAGAATAATTATTATAACTCTTTGCCTTTTCTTTGTTGATTAAGGCATATCAGATGCTGCAGTGGTTTATATACTTTTTCATTTCTTAATGGTAGTGTACACTTTATTATGTGCTAGTGGCTTTGAAGTTACATGAGCAGTAACTATTTTCTAACTGTGACATTGAACTGTGATCATGTAGCACAAAATCTACAGGTATATACAGGTTAGGAGGAGTCAAGGACCCACTTTAAAAAAAAAAAAGCCCAAGCAACATTCTGGGCCAGATCCTAGGCTGATGTAAATTGGTGTAGTTCCATTTATCTCTATGGAACTGTGGTGATTTACACTCTCTGAGGCTCTGGCCCCCGCCCTCTTCCACACTCTCATATCTTCAGCTGTTTTCAATTACGTAGATCGCTCCCTTTAATCAAAAATAAGTAAAGGATTGAAATCCACCTGATAAGGGAAGAAATAGGCTTTCGTGTATCAGCACAGCCTTATTTGTAGAACATGCTGAATAAGTGTGTCTTTTTCCCCTCTCATGGCTGGTGCATACAGAGAGTAAGGGTTTGTGTACACAGAGTAGCAGTGCACACAAGACGTGTGTGATTTCAAAAGCACACGGACATGTGCACTAATGGACTCGTGCGGACCCTGCTGGTGCCAAGTTCATGCACATTCATGCGCTTTGATTCGCATTAGAAATCACTCACCTCTAGTGCAGGGGCCGGCAACCTTTCAGAAGTGGTGTGCCGTCTTCATTTATTCACTCTAATTTAAGGTTTCGCGTGGCAATAATACATTTTAACGTTTTAGAAGGTCTCTTTCTATAAGTCTATAATATATAACTAAACTATTGTTGTATGTAAAGTAAATAAGGTTTTTTAAATGCTTAAGAAGCTTCATTTAAAATTAAATTAAAATGCAGAGCCCCCCAGAGTGGTGGCCAGGACCTGGGCAGTGTGAGTGCCACTGAAAATCAGCTCGTGTGCCGCCTTTGGCACCCGTGCCATAGGTTGCCTACCCCTGCTCTAGCACATGCTGCTGCTCCATGTACACACAAACATAAGAGCCTACTGCTGCTACTAGCTAGTGGAATTATTCTTTTAGGCAAAGTGGCAGAGGCCTGTACTTTTGGTTCTGAAGATCCGAAGTTCAATCTCCACTGACAACTCATGGTCGGGATTGTTGCATTTATATGTTTTATTTGACGTTGTTAAACTGCCTAGTTTCCTTCACTGTTTGTCCCTGTCCTCACACCAAATTTCCAGCCTGGGTAAGGAAGGAGTTTGGACACCTCATGGAGGAATCACCTAGGTTGTTAAAAGAGCAGTTTAGCTGACACCTTGTATTAGACTGTATTAGCTGTGTGGTTTTGCTCAGCTTTCACCGAGCTAGGACCTGGTATCCTGTGCAACAACACATGGGTCCCTTATTTGGTAGTTAGGTGATATTACCGCCAATCTGGTATGAAATTGCTGTTTCGATGGCATGTAGCAGAACTGCAGAGAGCGTTCGAGGCAAAGGCGGCTTTTAATAAATACGCTTAATCATTTATATTTTGACCTTAACCCAGACTCATACTCAGACACAAAAAGCTGCAAGATGAAAACGTACTTTGTCAAGGCTTCTTTTGCTGATAGTGTGGTAAAGCAGGGCAGCCTTGCTCTGAGGAAATGCAGATCCTTTAGAAAGGAGAGTAAAAGGTCAAAACTAATCCAAAAGGACAAGCAGTATATGTCTGTGTGTATATTGGGTTTCACATCTGAAATCCAGTCATGATAAATCTGATGGCTTTAGAAACATCTACTTTGATTAATGAAAACAGTTCTCATACACCATGGGTTTCATACTTCAAAGTTCTCCTGGATTTAGAACCTTAGGTTTTGCTTATTCATATAACATGCAGGAAACTATTTTTAAATGAATAGGGAGCGGGTGGTGGGGGGGTTAAAAAATTGCAAGCATTTCAACATCACTGCTGCAGATAGGCTGGGTAATGAGGAGCAAAATTAACAAACAGCAGACATTTTATTATGCATTTTACAACAACGTTTACATTCTTTCCTCTGTATTTGTTTTCCCTTGAAAAGTTTTATGTATTTATAAAAGTATCTGACTGCTTCAGCTCTGGGAATTGGAGTTTCACTCACATTTGAAAACTGGAACAATCTCCAGGATAGCTGGTTTTTTCACAGGCTAACGTTCCAAATCATCTGCAACGCTCGTCTCGCACCAGATCCTTAACCCCTTTCTGAGAGCTTGAGTTAGTGGGCTTTGTGTAAGAATTAGCTGACGGAGGAAGGTGAGACAGAACCTGAGTATCAGCAGACTTTACAACATAGCCCCTGCTGTGGACTGAGGTCTTTAATATCCATAGCCCCTGGACTCTCCCTCAAGGGAGTGTTTTGGGCAATGGGAAGTGGATGATATCCAAAGTGCAGTGTGAACAAATCCATATGCACTGCCCCTGCTTAACCTGTTCCCTCCCCCCATCCATGGAACCACTCTGTTTAGGCCTCTCTGTGCCACCAAGAGGGGGGACAGATTTTACTTTGGATCATGCACACCAACGCTCTCTCATAACTGTTCTTATCTTGTTTCTAACAAAATAAAAAACATTCTCATCTGAGACAACATAGTCCACTGGAAAGGAACCTGGGAGCCTGGTCAGTCAATGCAGGCAGGATACAGTAATGGTGTCCTGTTTACAGCAATACTGTGAACAGTTTTGGAGAAAGAAAGTACCGTATGGGGAAGGGAAAGAGGATGGGTAAATGGACTTACCTTCATAGGTAGCCGTTCGTGCAACCATTTCCAGAGCTGATCATTAACACGTGAGTCTTGAGTTGTTAAAAACATACAGAGGGTGAATTGTTTCTGAAGTTTGTCAGACACAATTTGAAGTGCACATACCATATATGAATTAGAAAGGAAGATGTGACCCGTACTCCAGATAGAGTCCACATAGCATGCAGCTGAGCATGGATACACATGTAAAAGTCAAATATATGGCCAGTTAGGGAAGGCTCCATTTCCTCTATAGTTAACAGTGGAATTTGGACAGGCCCCTGTTCAAGTAAGAGCTAAATGCTGATGCTTTGTGGCATGGAAGTGAATTGGCAAACATAGTAGGAAATTTCAGCTGTTGCTATTCAAATGTTATAATTTGCCTCTTTACATTGGGCAGGAAATTTCCATTCTTCCCCCACCCCCCGCCCCTGTGGGGTTCTCTCCCGTAGCTCAGTTTTCCAGACACTTGCATTGTGGTCACAATATTTCTGGTCCAGAATGGGTCAGTGCTGCCTTCAAAGCCCATCCATGCTTCTTAATCAGCCAGAGAAGATAGCAGTGCAGTGATGCGAAGCACTTCCTCTCCCTCAGGGACTGTCTCGATAACACTTCTAGACTTTACCATCTCCAGTGGAGTCAAGCTCATGTCTCTTTCCTGGGAGGGAAGCATCTTTTCTTAATTAAAATTGGCAGGTCATTTCCTTTCCTATTTACTCTGTTATTTTTCCTCATGTGGGTGTTGTAATATGCAAGGTGAGGCTCAGAACTGTCAAACCATTTAATAGAACCTTTACTATATTTTTGGATAACATATTATTTTTGATTTACTGTTCCTCAGAAGACAGGAAATGGAGCTACTTGATTTCATATTTTAACCAAAGCCATCCTAGAAGTTTAATGAAAAAAAATTCCCCCTGGCTTTTGCATTAAAGGACCAAGGTGAAAGATATAGCTTAGCAATTTTGACTTAAAAAAATAACATACTAGAACCATTAAAATATGTTTAAACTTTTTATTAAGCACCAGATTTTGTTTTTTTTTCAGAGAGGAAAGTGAGCTGGCCCGGTTTTCTTGGTCTTTGGTTGGTGTTGCTAACTGTGAAAATAAAGACGGTTTCCAAGGGCTTGGGATATTTTCCCACTGTGGAACTTAATTTAATTTTTCTTTTCTATTAAAGGCCTGAAACAATTGTAATGTTAAAGAAAAGCCATGCAATATAAGCAAGCTGATTTAGTATAAATAATAAGAGAAATCTAGGCTATTAATAAAGTTGGAAAATTGTTAAACAAAAGACAGAGGGTCTAGTTCTGATTTCACTTTCACTAGTGTAAATAAGGAGTAACTCCAGTAATAAGGCCAGCATCAGTGGAGTTACACAAAGGTAAGACTAGTGTGAGAAGAGAATTACGCCTACAGAAGAAAGTTGACTTCATAGATACTATGCATTAGAATCAGGAGGAGGTGCATGTGCATATCGAGCACAGAGTTGCTCCATAATGCTTTTGGATATTGTAAAGATAAACTTACTAGAATTGCAAAGCAAAGCATTCTTATCAGAGGTGGACCCACACTGAAATGTTTGAGGATCTTGATATTCAAGTGGAGGTATTTGGCTGCAACGTTTATCTGTGTTCTTTTTTGATTCCACAGAGAAAGTCACTCTGGCAGCTGCTAATAGATTTTGTTATAAAGATGTATTAGCTTTTTTAAAATAACAATAGTAATTTCCAATTAAATTATAATGATTATAACTGTTTGCTTAATAAAGTATGTCAGATACTACAGAAGTATGGAAGGGGTCAAGCATGGTCCCATCTTTAGTACATAAGGAGAGAGGTGAATTTGCTGTTCATGTCGAAGCTGTCTGCCCAAAGGGTAAAATTCTGACTCTGTTGAAGTGAATGGGAGTTTTGCCATTTACTTCACTGAGACCAGGATTTCACCCATAAACTTTTGTGACTAAAATGGTACCTGTTTTGCTTCTCTCTTGGGCTGTTCCTAAATTAATTTCTCCATCTCGATGCAAACTTGTTTACCAACAGAGAAAATACATTACTCTATTAACACAGCAGAGGAGATTGATTTCATGCATCAGGGTCTTATTTTTGTGGTTGTCAGTAAGGTTTCAGCAGTTTGTCAGTAAACACACCCTTCAGAGTCTGCTCTCTGTCAAATGTTTTGTAATCCATTAATTGGTACCATGCTTTCCCTAACCTTAACGGTATTGCCATTAACTTCTGGCTACATTTCCTGGATTTTGAGTGCTGAATAATGTTTTAAGTCTTATTTTGAAGACACAACCTGCTCAGTGATGAGAAATTTGATGAACTAGCTATTCAAATACTGGAACTTCTCGTCTGAGTCTTGAAAAGGGAACATTGAGCAAACACTGAAAGGAAAAAGTAAAACCATTTCATAAATAGCAAGGATATGATTAGCTGTTATCCATTTAGATTGAATAGTGTGGGCTTTCTTGACCCACTAATAATGGTGTACAAAAGGCAAAGAACATTAAAACTCTTTGGAAACCAGCCCGTCAGTGATTTCAGACACGTCACAAAACTGTTGTCCAAAGTGTAAAAATATCCTGCTGTTAATTCTGCAACTGGAGAATTATTTCCCTTTGATAAGACTATTGTCTACTGATCCAATGGCAAGGCATATTTGAAGATACGTAGTAACTAATCTTAGTCTTCCTGAGGAAATTCAGAGTAGGCTTTTAACTGTGAAGGCAGGCAAAACTGGTGATTTTGGCTTAACAGTACCAAATAACCCTGGTTGGTTTGAGGTTAGGTTCCATTTGAGCTGAATCGCCAAGGATCAGGGAGGGTGTGAATTGTACAAATGATAGCAGTTATGGCCCATCTTTACTCCTTCCTCCATTACAGCATGTAGATAATACAGTGATTGCACTGTGTGAATATGATAAATGGAGGGGTAAAGATAGCTGGATTGATTTTTTTTTAATAGATTGTGATTTTCTGAGACTCTCAAAACACCCCATAGTCCTGTTAGCTCTTTGCAGAGTATTTGTGTGTTGCTCTGGTGTAGAGCCAGTTTTACAAATCAGTGTTATATAATAAAGTAAGACTACATTTGTGGAGCCCAGTACACCAGGCAGAGATTATCTGCCAGCGTAAAGCCCCTTTGCACCCCCACTCCGTGCTATTAAAAGAGTGACTGATAATCGAATTTGGGCCTACAGTTGTGGGTGAATCGTAGCTAGATGCCCTGATATGAAATTTATTACCAGATATGTACACAGAATGTGGAAAAGGAGTGAAAAGGGAGGAAAAGATAACACTAGAGCTTCACAAGCCTTTCAGTTTATTTTACAAGAAAGCATTCGATGCAGTTAATCCTTGTAACCTGCATTTATATTAACACTTGCACCTCACACGTTGCTGCTAAGAACTTTTGGCAGCTCTCGGGCCCTGATTGTAGAGGTAATGCTACACTTGTCTCCTTTGCTCTCACTCAAGTATCTTGGGAACTAGAGAGGGGCACTCGGTGAAGTTTCTACTTGTGCACGTATGCATTCGTCTTGGCAGAGCTTCAAAAAACATTTGCTTTATTATTCATATGTCTGCTCATAGGGGCAGGAATGGTTTAGCTTCTTGCTTTCAGAATAAGAGCTGACACTAATAAAGAATAGATCTCTCATGATCGTTCTCTAGCTTAGTGGGGAAAACCTGGGGGAGTTTCTGAAAGTCCTCCCTCTGCCATATTATATTTGCATTTGGTAATAAAAGTCCCATAATGATTATCCAGGTATTTACGTGGCCCTAGCAAAAGTTATTGAAGTCAGTGGGGGAGTGGCAGAGTAGAAGCTGAATTAGGGCCTCCAGATTTGGCCCCATAAAGTATAAGGACATGCTGAAAAGAGAAGTTTTTTAAAAAAAAGAGCCAAATCTTGCTACTTCGTATTCAGTTAGGGAAGCTGGCAACGTGGATGCGATACATAACTCTGAATACAGGGGAACTTCCCCCACCTCGCTGCTTTTTCTGCAAAGGGCCTTTATAGACCTGCCTTAAAAAACAAACTAAATGGCTGGAGAAGCCATATTAATGCAAAGGCCCATTAAAAGGCGGGAATATTTGGTCATCCTTCCTACAGGTTCAACCTGGTCTTCATCCAACGTTCAAGTGCATGTGTCGCACAAGAGCCACGTTCCCATTCTGTAGAGGTCCATTGCAGTGTTGATGGTTTTCTAATGCCAGGAATCTACTCTGCAGCCAGGCAAAGAGATAAATCAAAGCTGTATGCGCTGATGAAATTCAGGAGCCAGAAGTCACCATTGCAGCCCATATAAATCCCTGAATGCCATCCCCTGTGCTTTTGGCCATGCTATTAGAGTTCAAAATTATCTGCCCCTCTTTGCTGATGTATGGATTAACTGGCTCCCCAAGTGTTTACTAACGGTTATCACCCAGTACTTTGGACGTTATCAGAGGAAGGGACGCCTGCCGCGGGGCTTGGTCTCTCACCCTTTCTATTACCACCTGTCATTGGCAGAGAGTGTGCTGTGAAGCTGTGCAGTCACAGTGTACAAGTGTAGATAGTTTCTGACGGCTGATCAAAGGGGAGAACCAAAGGCCTGATAACAAGGACGTGTTTCATGTACTTTTAACTTTGAGAAACATTGGCATTTGCATTTTTTCCCCTTCATAGGCTGGCAGAAACCAGGCACAATAAATGCAGCATATTCGGTTTCCTAATAGTTGAGTAAATGGTATGTGCTTGAAGCAACGAAGCATAACTGTAATCTTGTTCCAAGTGGGAATGATTTAAAGTAAGCCTTCACAGAAGACTTGCTGTATAATAAAGTAGAATCATTTTAATTTGTACTTTGAAGTGATCTTGGATTCAGAATCTAATCTTTGCATTCAGCAGAACATCATGTACTATTTTGAATTAGGAAACAACTGCAAGTTAAGGAATTAGTTTAAGTATCTTTTCTGGAGACTGTATCATTGCACTCTGTCACAACAGCCAGCATCTCTGCTATTGCATCACTGATGAAAGGGGTGCTGTTTAGGTCTATTTGGCCTAAAGTGTCATTTTTTGTAGAAACGCGCTCACACAGAAACTTAGATCAATAGAAGTGGTTTTTTGTTCCGCTGGAACCATTTCTTAACAACAGAATTAACATTACACTCCACCCTCGAAAGCAGTGTTCAGAGCCGAAACGGCACAATATTGTGCTGGTATATGAGAACAGGAAAATGAAATTGACTAGAAATTTTGACTGTTAGCAAAAAGGAAACAACTAGTTCATTTTCATTGTCCAAGATAAGAGGAATGCAAAAAGTTCAACAAATACCTAGTAAAAGACAAATCAGATTTTTTTTTTAAATTTCATTTTTAATTGTCTAAGATGTTATTAGTGACATAGACACAGATCTTTTAAAAAATAAATACTCTCACTTACACTGGCTTTATACCCATGTAATTACATTAACTTCATTGGAGTTACTCCAGTGTTACACTAGTGTGAGAACAGAATCAGGCCTGATGATTTTTACCCTGACAGTTTTGCTTTCAAATGTTCAAAAAGGCTACTAGTTTAGACTGTAGCTACTCATTTCTGCTACGCATCGTATAGTTTAACATCACTACTTTAATTAATGTGCCAACATCTGTCTTTCAGATACATTGTGAACTCAGATTCCAAACAGTTCTTCCTTTTCTGTGAATTATTGCAATGTTAACATATTATGGGTATGGACGTAGATTAGCTGTGGTGTCTACACTAGTCAACAAGCATTTCCCATTTGTTTGTTTAAAGGTGCCTTTGATCGGAGCGTGACCCTGCTGGAAGTCTGTGGAAGTTGGCCTGAGAGCTTTGGTCTCCGTCACATGTCTTCTATTGAGCACACCGAAGAGGGCCTTCGGGAACGGCTGGCTGATGCAATGTCCGAGTCACCCAGCAGGGACATAGTGGGATCAGGAACAGGTACAAAGAAGAAGTGTGATCAGAGACCACATACATCTCACCCAATGGTGATTTTTTTTTAACTCGTTAAAATTTTGCTTCCCTTTTTCTCAGCAAACCACACACATAACACCTCTGAGATTACATGGCTTTTGCGAGAGTCTTCCCCAACCATAGGAGTGGTCTTCAATAGGAAGAAAATATTGGCAGATCACATAAGTACAGAATCTTGCAATCCTCAAAATGCTTTAAGACAAATGTTTACATTTTAGGCTTTTTTTTTCTGTATTGCTCTGGTGACGTGGGCCCAAAGAGTTGAGCCCCCCCTAGCATCAGATGCTTTCTGCAAACTGCTGCTCATGCAGACAATGATCAAAACAACATTCAAATTAGATTCTGTCTGTGTAATTATCTGTTCTCTTTAAAGCCACTATATGGTGCTGGTTCTGTAATCCAAATTAATCCATCTTCATCACTGTCCATTATATTGATAAATTATACAGTGTATTTACATAAATGGAATGGCACTTCAGAGATTACACTGCTCACAGCGGCCCTAGAGACAGGAATCGCTCAGAAAGGCTAATGCTCAGAGTAATTGTGGGTTTTACTTCTCTTATTAATTCTGAATTGTTTTAAAAATACCCTCTAGTAAAAGGACATATCTGTCTATGATCTGTGCACTATTCATGTTGTGACCAGCAGCTAATATCAGCAGTAGCTTCTAATATCAGATGCCCACTCATTTGTCACCATGTCCTCATTTTGGCGAGATGCCTGGGAAGGAAAAAAGAACGAGCTATAACAGTAATATCTGAACATGCCAACATATTGGCATTATGTAAGGCCTTGTAGATTAGCAACTATCTTTTCTCTTTCTACTGTGTCCTCCAGGTATTCCTGAGGGTTCCCCATTCCACTAACCTCCCATTAGTCCCTGTTGTAATTGGTCCAGCTGTACAGGGCTGAATAAGACTGCCATGAGTGCTGGCCCTTAATTTGCAGTGGAGTCGCTGTTGAGCAACACAAGATACTCCACCTTTGTCATAGGGCTGCCAGTCCCTGCTGTCTCAAGGAAGAAGAGTCTGGGAATGGAAAACCTGGGGCTTGCACGTGTCACGTCAAATAAATATAATTGGCCTTCTTGGTCCAGAAGCAACTTTTACATCCCACACTGTTATCTTTGGCCTGTTTGGAACCTCTCGGACTTTATCCATCGTTGCCGGATGAAGATGGAATTAAGTGATGATTTAAGATTGGCAGTTGACAGAAAGTGGTCATCTAAGCACCTGATCTGGATTCCAGTTCCAGCTCTTGTACTTATTCCTGTTGCTGCCTTGGGAAAGTTACGTAACGTCCCTTTGGCTCAATTCCCTCCTCTGTAAGATAAAGATAACGATACCTCACAGGATTTCTGTGGAGCTTAATCCTCTAATATTTTCAAAGTGCCGCAGAAATGGAAAACGCTCTCCAAGTGCTTTATTTATTTTGGTACATATTGATACCAGCTATAATGCACTTTGGAGGAGCCATCTACACCCCAGCCTGTGCATTTTACAGCCTTCTCAAAGGGTAGTGGATGTTGTAGGATGATTCTTGCTGGGACAGCTAAAGCAATCTGGAGATGCTGGGTTAAGGAAACTAGTGACACTGCAGTTCGTGGGAGCTGGCTCTTATCCTTCAGCTAGACCTTACAGCGGCCTTAAATACCCTTACAAATATTGGGTCAGATGCTTCTGCATGGCTGCTTTGCACCACACCACTCGTGTAATGTGGTCCTAAAGTTGCTTTAAGTAGCCCAAGGACGATCCATCACCGTTTAAGAAGGAGCCTCTAGTGATGTTCAGCTAACATAGGGACTCTTACCCCACTCAATCTTCCTGTTGCCAGCAGAGCAGGGAAAAGGAGGAATGGCCAGAGAAAATGGGGCACCTTGGCGCTATAATAATCCCCACCTGTGTTTTCACTGCCCTGTGGCTGCCACAGCCTAGTAACATCTAGAATATTCCTCAAGCTGCAGACAGATCAAGGAAGTCAAGAGGTGAGCTTCAAGCCTCTTTTGCACACACCTCCTTGTCATGCACACTTTCCAGCTCAGTCACACGACAGGATCTGGCCTATTAGCTTTAGCAGGAGCTGCAAGAACTCTGGATCCAGTACCTGGAAAGAGTAAAAAAAAAAAAAAAAGAAGTCTTCTAATATTAGGCAATTTCCATTCTAGAAAGAGGATTGCGTTGTTGTTATGGGTAGTTCCCCAAAGAAGTTGGAATTTCCCCTTCAGAAGCTGATGCCCATTCTTCAAATATTTGTAAGTGCACCCGAGAGACTGGTGGCTGCAGATTATAAATCAAAAAACAAGAAAGAAACCTAGTGCTATATTTTCCTTTCAGTTTCACAAGTGCAACCCCACTAATTGCAATGGGCATCAGTTTCATTGGGGGTTAAACTGACATAACAAAGATGAAATTTAGGCCACAGTATTTAGCATGTAGGAGGTTTATAAGGGTGAAAACAAAAGTGAACAATTTTCAGAGAGAAGCCATTACATTAAGAGTCTTCCAAAAAGACCATTCTCCTCATTCCCCCCATGCATATACATCTTTCCTATGGATAATCTTTGTATAGTGTAAGATATATATACAGGGCCGGTGCAACCATTTAGGCGACCTAGGCGGTCGTCTAGGGTGCTCGAATTTGGGGGCACCATTTTCTTCAGCAGCGACCACAGCGGCCGGATCTTCGGCCGCCCCGGTCGCCGTCGGCATTTAGGTGGAGGGAGCTGGGGCAGGGAACCGCAGGGAGGGCCACCTGCAGCAAGTAAGGGGGGAAGGGGGGGTGGCACGCAGGGGAACTCCCCACCCCAACTCACCCCTGCCCCGCCTCCTCCCTGAGCACGCCGTGGCTGCTTCACTTCTCCCGCCTCCCAGGCTTGCGGCGCCAATCCACTTAGGCGCCACAAGCCTGAGAGGTGGGAGAAGTGAAGCAGCAGCGGCGTGCTTAGGGTGCTTGTGCTCGGAGCAGGGGTGAGCTGGGGCGGGGGGGTGCATCAGGGCGGGGGCTCGGGGACCGGGAAGGGCGCAAGGTGGAAGTTTCGCCTAGGGTGCGAAACATCCTTGCACCGGCCCTGGGTATATACCATGCAAAAGCATGAACTGTAGGTATCCTAGTGTAGTAGCAGGTAACACTGGCATTACCTCAACTCACCTGTGAGTTACATGCATATTAGCCCTCAACCATGTTGTTGTTTGTTGTTATGCATAGGGCTCTGTCTAGTCAATACCACGTATTCTTCTCAGGAACTGGGATTTGAGGCTCAAATCCTGGCAAATGTTGGTTTCATATAGGAGATAAAACTGATTCCTTAGGCTCTGAACTCCTATGTGCACCTCACCCCCACATTCCCACCCCATATCAGCTCTTGAACTCAGCTTTCCCCTCTCATGAGATCCACATTATCGGATGGCCTTGTAAAGTGTGCTGCCCTACTGTGTTGAGATGTGGAAGAGCCTCTTGCCCAGGGAATCACCCCGCATCAGTAACATGGGGTAGTTTTTCTCAGACAGACTGGCAACCAGCCATTTGCCAAACAGCTGTGTATCACGTTAAAGTGCTAGCAGCTATATGCTGGTTAGGAAATAGAAAAAGATAAATTGATGATATATCACCCCAGATCAAAAAGAGAAGTGTCCTTGTTGGCTCCTAGGAAGTAGGATTATTTTAACCCCCCCAAAAAGCTAGCCACATCTTGACAGTCTGTGTCTGAATTAGCCATTTGTCTCTTTTATAAAAACACACAAACTTTTAGCACGGCCCTTGCTTCTTAGAATTCCTGTCGGCCCTGTCAGTCGGAAGAAATGATAGCAAAGACATCTGCGCTGAGGAACACCATAAATTTACTTCCCTCTCCCATTAGTTTCTGTATTGCTACTGACTCCAAATACAGTATTTATAGTGCTGAGTTGGACCCAAAATTATATAATTTATAATCCCCATCTCTAATTATCCTACAAGTGACTTATTTTGACTTAAAGTGATGGCTAGCTTTAATCCTTGGTTATGCTTCTTGAAGACTTTGCAGACACAATGTTTAAAAACATTTCAAAGACATTTACTAAACTGCAAAATTGTATGTGAACTGTGGTGTAAAGAATAAAAACTGCTAGCACTGAATTGAAACATATGCTCTATGCTTAGTTCTCAGTGTCTGGATGGACAGACGAATAAATGGACAATGGAATGGACAGGCAGACATTATCAAGTGCTCAGTTGGCTCTGACGTGCTCTTAATGGCAAGAGATAAATAGATTCTTTTAATGCCTTAAGAGTTAGGACATAGTTGGCATGTAGATTTCTATAGTAAGCAGGATTGATACCTATAATAGTACACTTGAAGCACATGCTCATAATCCAAAGGTCCATTTTTTGCAGTAGATATTAACTAATTCTTTGTTTCTTACCTGCTCTATTACTTGGAAATGCTGCTGTAGCGATGTATTATTGTCTCAAGTCTGACATGTAAATTCCATCCTAGGTAATTCCCCTCCCACGCCAAAAATGTCCTATAATCAATAAGTGCATTCATTGATGCAGGCTTCCCAAATGTATATTTCTTAAGCTTCCAGGTCTTGTTGATCATCTCTAGGCTGAAAACAGGAATTTAGTCCACAATATGGGATGAGACTTGCCATGTGGTTAAAAATCAGTGTTCTGAAGTGTAAATAGGGAAGAGTATTTCTGCTGTGCAGTATCACACTTCTGTCCCATAGGGGACAAATTCAGCCCCCCTCCTCTGTGACTGTAGTGGGCCTCAGAAGCAAAGAACCCAGAGTAGTTTGATTCTGTGGAAGGCAAGATCTGGACGACGTCACATGACAAATGTGCCCCATGCATTCAGTGGAACCCAGCTCTATAGGGGCTCTGTCCACTTCCCTGAGCAGCTGAGTTAAGGGATGTGAGGAGCATGGTGAGGCCAGTGGATCTACCAGGATGCCACTGGCCATTCAGTCTCATGGAGCAATGGGAACTACTGCAACCTCAGGGCAGCAGTAGTGGCCATGATTGGCTCTGCTACAGCTTTGCAGCAAAGGAGGAGGTGGGGAATTGCAACTCCACTCCCCTGGGTGGGCTTGGGGAGAGGTTTAACCCACAGGCTGGTTGTCTCTGCCCTATTGACTTGAGCATGCCTTTGCAGCATAACAATAATTCTCAACAATTTTGCAGGCTTACTATTATTTCTATAAAGTGCATAGATAATGCACCGATAGATACTTTCAACAGATTTAATTCATTATGAAGTCTACAAGGGAGAAAGAATAAGTCACCAATCACCTGTAAACCCCCCCTCTCCCCCCCCCCCACACACACAAAACATGAGAGTATTTTATGCTGTTTGGGATATTTTCTTCACATAGGGTAAGGGAATCTGCTTCAGTCTGCTGTGGGAGGGGTAGTTTAGTGGTTTGAGCATTGACCTGCTAAACACAGCAGTTGTGAGTTCAATCCTTGAGGGGGTCATTTAGGGAATTAGGGTAAAAAAAAAATCTGTTTGGGGATTGGTCCTGCTTTGAGCAGGGGGTTTGACTAGATGATCTCCTGAGGTCCCTTCCAGCCCTGGTATTCTATGATTCTACATTTATAGACTTGATGATGGTACAACCAGTGCCCCCATCAAATGCAGTACTGTGAGCATAACATCACTGAAGTTAATGGGACTTCATAAGTGTAGAATCATCTCCTCAGACAATTTCTAAGTTCATACTGGAGTGCTCTTCTGCTAAATCTTCCCTGTTACTGTTTGTATCTCAGCCTCAGTGTTATATTGCTGGCTCACATCTACTTTATTTTGCAAATAATACCAAAACACACATTATTTGGCAATCTTGGGATCCTTCCATTGCTATATATTTGTAAGATTTTTCTTCTTACTGATCATAAAATATAGAGCCTCGCATTAGTTCAGTTTGCATGCTAAATCATACAGCAAAATAATAATCTGTTTCTCTAAATTAATTTGGATCATGTGTCAGGAGGAGGGAGGGGTTCAAGCTAAAATCATGTATTCAGACACTGCAGAAAAATCCCCAATTTGTGCAGCTTAGGCCCAACTCTAGCTATGAATTTTGCCCCCAGCAAACTTTTATCATTGCCATTATCATGGTCAACAAAAAAAACCCCAAGATTTGTATAGAGCAGTAAGAACAGAATTTAAAGGGAAATATTTTAAGCCAATTCTAATATGACTACAGCTGAGTTTCCATGAAAGGCCAAGGTAAACTTTTTATTAGAGACCCCTGCAAAAACGCAAAATCTGTTAACTAGCACCTTCGGAAGTTTAGGAACAGAAAAGGTCAAAAAGTCAAAGTTCCTCTGAGCCATTGATGTGGTTGAGGGGGAGAAGTTTCATAGCCAATGGTACACAATAGAATGATGTGGCCAACGTTACATCTGCCACCTCTGACTGCCTTAACAGGATGGATCAGGTGCCCATTTTGCAGTTGGGTGAACTGAAGGTGGCCTTTCAGTGTGAGACCGAGCAAAGTTCTTCTGAACTTCAGGGCTGGTATGAGAAAACTTTAGGAAAGCGCAGAATCTGAACTCACATCTAGAACCAAATGTTGCATCTGGTTACCATACTGTTACCCTGGGCTGAATCAAAATCCCAGACCTGAACACCTTCGAGCTTTGGGAGGGGAAGTTTTTGAAAACCTTATCTGAATGTTGTGGTTTGTGCCTATCTCTGAAGTTCACAAAAAGAAATAAAGGGCACAATCAGGGCCAGCTCCAGGCACCAGCTTATCAAGCAGGTGCTTGGGGCGGCAACTCTGGAGCGGGGCGGCACTTTCAGGTATTCGGCGGCAATTCGGCAGAAGGTCCCTCACTCCCGCTCAGAGCGAAGGACCTCCTGCTGAATTGCCACTGATTGCAATTGCAGCTTTTTTTTTTTTTGGCTGCTTGGAGCAGCAAAACCCCTGGAGCCGGCCCTGGGAACAATGCATACATGTATTGACGTCAAAAAGATGTTCATCTGCCTAAAATTGAGGAGCAAATGAATCTCATTCCCACTGATTGTTGAATTCTGCCAATGCTGAACAACTTCTATGTAGAACAAATGGGTAAGGTCACAAACTCTGTGTGTGGATACTCAAAGATGAGTGGACACCTGTCTTTGGATGTTTAGTCCAGGAATGGAGTTAGCCACACACAGTGATTGTCAGAGCCTGAATTGTAAGTAGTTAAAAGAGACAATGTCCCTTCCTTCCTCTTCTTTCCTTTCCTTCTTCCTTTATTTTAACTAAGGGAATTTTGTTCGTTCTCTTCTCTGTCAATCTTTTCTCAGTTCCAAACTTGAACTGGGTGGTAGACAGAAATTTGACATAATTGGTTTGCCGTCTGAAGGGCATTTTAGGCAATCAGACATCTGTACAGATTCAATGCAAAGGCAGCTTGGGCAGCAAATACACTGACATGTAAAATGGCATTTCTGCTAAAAGGGGGTTTTGAACGTTTGAGGCATTCATTCCAGGCTCTGAGACCAAATTCTCCCCTTGGATAACTCCAAGAGCTCTAAACAATTTCTACGTCACAAGATTCATCTGAATAAAGTCTCAATATTTTTTCAATATATAGGAGTCTTTCAGAGAGATTTTTTTCAAAGCACAGCGTAGGAGAAGCACACATTTACCGTCGTTATTACATTAACAGATTCTCATTCAATTATCTCTCACACGCTGTATGGCAGTGTAAGTTCTTCCAGGTACATTATGAGCGCTGTTCAGAGATATAAATGTGTATCTCCCATCAGTCGTGACAGCCATCACACACCAATTTTCACCAGCTGAGGGACTGGTGTATCTTCCAACAAATCAATGGAGCTGCACTGATTTACACCAGCTGAAGATTTGGCACTGTATGCCACATTTCCTGCATGCTACACTGAAAATGTATCCAGACGTGTGGTGTTCAGTGTCATCTGATAGCTTTTAAATTCCACCCTGTAATGAGTTCGATTTAACTTTCTGAAATTTCTTCAGTATAATAGTAGTCATTACCCTCCCTGTAGTTTTCTTCTGTGTAGTGTCTGTGTATTCTTATCTCCATTCTAGCACACCCTGCGTCTGCTTTCAAGAGCTTTGTCTCTTCATGTGCCTCATATGTATGACTATCTTAGCTGGTAAATTATATACATCCTGCTAAATACAGTAGATACCCTAAAATTGGGTTCCCATTCTCTTCATCCCTGGACAACTTCAAGTTGCACATAAGTGTGCATTTTATGTGACTGTCCATAAACTTTCCATCAACAGACAACTCTTACACTCACTAGGGCCAACAAATGCATTTTTAACTTAATAACTATTACCAAATCCTTGGAATGTTAGTTATTAGCCACTTTTAAACCTGTACTGTGGGGGAACAGCAAGGTTCTCCAGCCACATGCTGCCAAATCAGCCATTTCCCCTTTAAAGCTTCTGTTAGCTGCACAGAGCTTGAAAAGGAGTGACTGTATCTTTCCCTGAAGTTTCTTTTGGGTCATACGTTATTTAGGGCCGTTTTGAATGGAGACGATGATGCCGATACTAAAAATATTTTCCGTGTGAATTTAGGTTCATTGCCATTTGTAGAAGAAGCTGCAAGTCTCGTGATGTTTCTAAAAGGGTGTGCGTACGAAGAGACAACTCTGACTTTCTACCATTTGATAAGCTGGTCAATTGCATTTATTTATAATCAAATGTTGTTTTGGGAAAATCCTTTTTATTTTTTATTATTATTTAAAAACAAATTAAAGACATATTTTATTTTTGATACAGACACAGCCGTTGAAGTAGCAGTAAAAAACATCTCCACAGAGAGGCACATGGCTTTGAAATGTTTTGGTATGTAACATAACTGCATTGTTATCAGGTCTTAACTTTTGCACAGCGACTATTTTTTGTTGTTTTAAAAGCAAAACCTCTGTCAGCTTTGAAAAGTTTTTTGGAAATGTCCAGTGTTCACATAAGATGGTAAAAAAAAAACTAAATATTTTAATTCATTTAACAAGCAACGTTGTTTTATCTCTCTTCTTAACCAAACAAGAGTTTCTTTGATTTTTTTTTTAAGTCAAATTTAGGATTCTGCTGTTCAGAGCAGGGAGGTCACAAGGCCCTAATGCATTTAGCATTGACTGCCCTCTCTTGTAGTGCGTCTATTAGTCAGTAATTTGATTTGTACCTATTCATTTGCAGTCCCTGCAGGAGCTCTGAGCTGGCCCCAAGTATAATTGGTGCTGTCTCTATTTTTACATCATTAGATTAGCCCCGACTCCTGGCCACTTGTTGTCTGCGCTTGTCTGTCCATTTATACAACCTAATGTAACACAAAATTCATTACTGATCACATTACTTTCAACTCTGAAGCCAGCCTTGTGATAAACATTTTGTTAACCCTTTCTTGCCAGTGTGCCGGTTTAGAGGACAAATGCACTTTCTATAGGCAGGAAAATCAATATCATAATAAAACAAAGTGGAATCACATTTCTAGATTTGTCATTCCTCTTGGAGAAAGAAATGGAAAAAATGTAGGAGGTGATTAAATGATTACTGTATCAATGCATCACCCGCTAGCATATGAGCCCAGCGGCATCCTTCCTGTCATAATATGAAGAAGTGGCACGCTATACGGCCAGCACTTAATTTGCAACTTAATTTCTTACTCATTGTTCTCCAAGTGTTTTAGGTCTTCTGTGCAGACTATAATCAAGTTATGACATTATTGGAACTGGACATTTTCCTTCCATTGCTTTCTCTCAGAGCAGTTAGCAGGAAAACAATTGACTTTCTCCTTAGAGATTTGTTGTTGTTGTTGTTGTTCAGATGATTAAGTAGATTAATTCTCTTACCGCAGTACATTGGTGAAATTCTGAACAGCCCTTCTTTTTAGTGTAGCTTCGTTCATGTCTGTCTGTCCTACACACTCTTATCCTTTTAAAGCAGTAGCCTTTTGAATCACTAGGGCTTTTGCCATTGATTTCAATGAGAATGGGAGCAGGCCGTTGGAGGGATTCGTTTGGGCCTGATCCTTCAAGGAGCTGAGCATCCTTTTGGCTTCTATGCTTGGGGGCGCTCAGTACCTTGCAGTGTCAATCTCTCAAGATGGCATTTGCTACTTAATGAAATATATGTTGGTACCCGCAAAATCTATTGATTTTAACAAGTTTCTAAAGTCATTTTCTAATTGCATTGCGTGGTTTGGAGCACTGTCTAATTGGCTTTTTTGCATGTTTATTCCTTTATTAAATCTTCCTTTTAAAAGACAAAGAGAGAGCTCTAGAGAGTCTACTATAGGGAACAATCCTGCACTGGCCAGGGGGGTAGAAAACTGGGTAGCCTAGTAGGACTCCCCCATCTCTACCTCCTATAATTCTGTGGTTCTTTTTGGTGGCGCTTGCAGCTATTTGCATGTAGGTTGCAGCTTGAGGTCTGAGTATTTCTGGGTAGGGATCAATGGCTCCCACCGTCCAGCATTTGAGACAGATTAATGTTTTATAGGCGCTTTGTGAGCCAAATCCTGCTCTGACTGGTGATATAACAGAGCTAGGATGAAGGCATGTGCACAGATCCGGCAAACCAGGGCTGCATTCCATGAGATGGGTACATGTGTACTTTGCAGGTTTCAACACTCTGTGCATCCACCATCTGCTGGCTAGCGCTCGCTGCTGATAGCATCACGGCCCAGTCCACCGGGTGTCGGAAGATCTGGGTTCCAATTTCAGCTGTGCTACAGACTTGTTTTGTGTACTTTGGGCAAACAACTGTACCTCAGTGTCCCCATCTGCAGAATGGGGATAATAATACCCACTTAGTAAAGTCCTTTGAGAGCAATGGATGAAATGTGCTACATAAGTGCTAGAGGACAGATTTACCACTCCAGTTTTACACCAGTGTAAATACACAGAACTCATTACATCAGCATAAAACTGGAGTCCAGCAGTGAAGAATAAAGCTGAAAGTATTCATAGGTATTAACAATAGCCAGCTTGGGAAGGCACAGGCCAGTGTGCTATCTTAGCACAGGCCTGTGCTTTATGGAGGGATCCTACCCTCTTGCTTTAACAGTGTAAAGAGGATCCCAGAGCCCTCTCACCTACCTCCTTAGACACCAGCTCAAGGTATTTGAGCCTTAAAGGACAAATCCCCTACACAGATGCATGAAGTCCCCAGAGTAGCAGGACTGAATGTGGTTCTGCTGCATAGGCGGCAGGTCACAAAGAGGCCACACCAGGAGACTGTACAGCCCCCTCCCCCCCATGCTTCAGAGCACTGCTGCAGACTTGAGGGAAGGGTGATATTAGCAAGTGAGTCCAGCTCACACCAATCCCCTGGCCAAAGCCATTGCATAGTGAGTCTGTAGCAGGCCACCATTGTTGTTATAGTCTGGCTGGTAGGGGAGGAAGGATGGTCCAGCAGTTAGAGTGGTACCTGCACCTCAGTTCCCTGCTCCACCTTGGGCAAGTCATTTAGTCCTTCTAGGTGTGTCTACCTTGCAATTAAACCCCTGTGGCTGGCCCATGTCAGCTGACTGCGGATCACAGGTCTCGGGCTGAGGGGCCATTAAATTCCTGGACCCCAACTCTGGAACCCTCCTGCTGTCTCATGGGGTCTCAGAGCCCACCTCCAGCCCAAGCCCCAAAGTCAACACCACAGTTAAACAGCCCCTTAGCCTGAGTCCCGCAAGCCTGAGTCAACTGACATGGGCCAGCTGCAGTTTTTAATTGCAGTGTAGACATACCCTCTGTGCCTCAACTCCCCATCTGTAAACTAGGTATAACAACCCTACTCTTCTTCACAGGGTGTTATGGGGATAAATATGTTAAAGATTGTGAAACATGAATGGGGGAAAGGGCCTATAAGTATTTTAGATAGATGGATGGATGCTGAAGTAGTGGTTGTAGAATGTGGGGTGGGGAGGCTGGCCAGATTCCAGGTTGGTGAAGGGAGAGGATTATATCTATCTATCTATCTATCTAATCATCGCAGTGTTTTATACTGTTGCCTATCACCATAGTATCTGAGCACCTTCCATTAATGTAGATTCCCAGCACATATTTTATTCATGCTTAGAAAATCGGTCCCTTTGCTTAACTTGAAACAATGTGCTAGCAGTAGCTAAATCCCCATTCTGGCCTCTGTGTTGCATCTCCGCCAGCCTCTGGTCATTAATGTACTGTTCTCTGTATCGTGAAAAGGAAAAGACCCAAAGTTATTGAAAAGCCCTCATAAAGTATGCATTGTGCTTATTAGGGGAGACAGGAGAGAAGGAAATAGAATGGAAACCATTTAAGCAATGAATTGTTAAGCAGGAGAACTTTTAAATGAACACTTCTTATTAGAAAGATACAATAAAGTATGAGTCACATTAGACAACAAAATACACATTAACACGGTGAAATCCTTGTCAATAAATGGAAGGTCAAAGACCAAAACTGTTTAAATGCACCAGTATGGGCCAACCTCTTGGCCCTGTGGCTTTTGTTTCACGCAGCCACAGAGACCCATATTCTACTGCTGCGTCTGGTCTCTTGCAGACCTGCAGCCACCGGGAGTGCTGTGGAAACAGCTCAGCTCCTGAGATAACGGAAGTACTGCACATTTAGGGACAGCATTGATGGGCAGCTCTGAAGTGCCATCTGAGCCTCCTAAACCAAAGGAGGGCAGCATCCGTCTGTGGCGTGGCGAGAAATAACAGGACATTCCATAGAAGACCCTACTTTCCATTCATAGGTGCACAGACCCTTTTCTACTATGGTTTCATAGAGTTTGCTGCCTGGCTTTTAATTAGGACACTGGTCATTTCCCTAATATGTTTCTCGAAAAGGATCTCAGATAAATAATAACCTTAACTTTCTGGAAATCTGGACTTGCTATCCAAGCTTGGCATTTAACCATAGTGTCTAAGGAACCTCACTGTCTTGGGCCCACAGCCCCACTCTGGTGACCCAGATGGTTTCACCCCTCCTCTGGCACACTGGCTCAGCAGGCATAGCTAGCACTGATACTGTCATTGTAGTGCTTTGAGGAGAACTAATCAGGAGGAGAGTGGGACGTGGCAAGGGAAGTAAGGAAGGATCAACCACAAAATGAGGACAGAGATAACGGGAAGGAAAGAAGAAAGTGATTTATCTTAACAGAAGGCCTTATTGTAGATCAGCTGATTCAGCCCTTGCCTGTCACTTCAGCAACTTCCTAATGCTTGGAATGGTCTTTTTCTAGAGGCAACACTTCTGTCTGTAACCAGCAGGAGGTGATGTCTCTAAGTCAGACCCTGGGAGGTGCTAAGCACATTTAGCTCACCTGGAAGTCAAAGAGTGTTGCAGTCATGGTATGAAAATATTATCCTTCCCTCCATTCCTACCCTCTGCCATGTATAATAAATAAAACAATAGACTTTTATTCATTAACATTTATGGAAAAATGTTAATATTAAACTGTAAGTGAAAAGCCATATCTTACTGAATTCTTCTGCTGTGTTATTGAGAGTCTAATTACATTTTGCTTTTAAATAAAAACCAGATGACTTTCAGGACACTCAGACAAGCATTCTGTAAGTGAGAATTTATCTTGTGATCTAGGTAAACAATGTCTCATCATTTAACAGTTATTATAAATAATGAGGTTTTAAGCACTTTGCTGGGAGTTCATATTGGCTCCACACAGATTGCACCAAGAGAGAGAGAATTCAGTGACATATTGCAGGCATCCGGTCAGAAGAGATTATATCCTGAGCTTTCTTCTCATGCTGTAGCATTTTTCATCCTACTCTGTTTATAGTTGCTAAATGTTCTATGCTACTATCCTTGGACAAAAATAATGCAGATATAATTTTGCAGGCACTGTTCTTTGCAGCTGGAAAAATCTGCCAAGCCAAAGTGACATTCAGCAAAATTGGAATTTGGTTAGGTCTCTAGCATAATTCCATACAGGTGCTTTAGAGGGAATCATCAAAAGAAATACTCTTTTTAAAAGTTGGTTAGGTGAGAGATCTTCAACTTTTTTGCCCAGGGTTAAAGAGGCACTAGGTAAAATAGATCTGTTTTATAAAATAATCTTGGCCTTTTTTGCTAGCACCTCCTTAAATTACACCAAATTCCATGATGAGACAAGGAATAGATTAGAGAAAAATTAAAACCTTTAACAAAATTTAAAATCTAAATGGCTTCCTCCCCTTTCTGCTCTTTATTTCCTTTTTACACTTCATCTTAAACAATGAAAATAGACAGGTCTGTTTTTCTTTTGTTGCGAGCCAACTCTTAATGCTTCACTTTATGGTTCTCATACAAAGCAGGATTTTGATTCATTAACATTCAGTTACCAGTGGTACTTTTTCCTCATAAATTGCAAAATCTTCCGCTTTACCGTGTCATTTTCATACTGTGTTCCCCAATAGAGAAGGAATTGGTTTTCCTCTACTGAAAGAACTAGGTAGGACAGTGGAGGGTCATTTTAAAACAATCACTCACAGCTGTTAGATAATGAGAGTAGGGGTGAAATCATGCCCCTTTGAAGTCAATGGGAGTTTTGCCATTTACCTCAGTGGGGCCAAAATTTTATCCTGTGGGCCTGATCCAAAGCCTTTTGAATTTAATGAAGACTCCCATTGACTTCAGTTGGCTTTGTATGAAGCCTAGGTTTGTATCCATGCTTCCCTACCAATATTAATCCTAATTGGTGCCTTTTTGTCAGTGCTGCTGTATAGACTGACCAGCAAGTACAGTAATACTTCAGTAGTTTCAGTTCTGGAAAACTTAGAGAAGACCCTCTCAGCAAGTGCATTCATAGTTCAGCGTGTGGGATTTCCCAAAACCTCTTGATCAAAAGCATATGATTTCCGGCCAGCTTAGTAGCCATGTGAATCTAACACAGCATCTAGAATTAGCTAGACTGGTTATTTTAGAACATCTACAGAAATTCCATTACTGCCATTGGCACAGGCCGCATTTGAAAACACATGCTTGTTAGAAAGGTCTCTTTCCACCAAGGAAGTTGTTTGTACTGTTTTGCCTCCAAAGGCACGTGAGCCCTTCTCCCAGGAGCACTCCCATAGTAAGTGGCTTGTTGGCTTTTCCATTGTTCGATAAGCGTTTTCAAGATCTGCCCAGTAGCTGAACTTTGACTGTTGTATTGAAGACTATACTGTGGTCTTTAGAGGGCCACTGGGGTGAGACACTGCACCTACAGCTGTTCCTGTCGGCGCGTTTTGTCTGGGAAAACTCTGGGCAGGAAGAATGCACCCAAGGGGCCACTAAGGGAGAGGACACAGAATTAGCAACTGTTCCCACCCACTGCAAGGATATGTGCTCCCTCAACTCAGCCCAGAAGCTCCAGCATGGCATGTGATGGGTGTAGTGAAAAAATTTCAGTGGAGCTATAAAAGCAGAGTATATTACATGACTCTAGTCCAGAGGAGACTAAGATGTGGGTGACTGTTTCAAGAGAGAGATAATGGCAGCCTGCTAGCCAACTTGAGATAATGCAAAGCCTCTGAGCCCTCCTGCCTACCTCAGAATCCAGATGTTGCCTTCTCCCATGTGCTGAATAGGAAATCCCCCAGAGTCCCTCCCTGAAATGCTCCTTATTCCCCCAGTGCTGTCCCAATTCAGACAACAAAACACATCCCACAGCTTCCTCTTTCCATTGCCAGAACACCTGGTGCATGCTTTAGTCTGGTCCGGGAGATCTTCCCAGAGAGTTCCCTGTTCACATAAAGAAATTCCCTGGTCTTACGTGAACTCTTCTAGACTTCATCCAAGAGTTATTTTCAGCTACATGCTTGTTCAGTCTGCAGTACATTCACACATTTGGCAATGTTTTAAAATAAGGAACTTAAAAAAAAGCCTAAAATGTTAAAACTAATATATTAATAATTTATAAAATAAGATTTTTCTAATTAAAATGGATCCTTATTTTAAGCAGTTGACAGCTGCTCTCTGCTTTCATGAGAACAAATATGAATATGCTGTGGAGATGCATCTAAGTTAACCAAGGGCCAAACTATGCCTTCAGATATAGCTTCCGTCAGAGCTCCTTTGCACATGTATTTCCAAGGTCAGAGTTTGGTACTATATGGGTAAGACATTCTGCAACCAATAAGAAAAAGATAGGGCCTGGTTTTGGTTTTAAAAGCGTCTTGAGCCATCTTTTAGTTTGTGCCTAAAAATAACTGAATCCACAGGTTGGGTTGTTTGTTTTGGCAGGCACAATCAAACAGTTAAACTAATTAAATAGTTTATTGTGGGTGCAATTATTTGTGGGCCTGCAAAAATTAAAAGTCATTTCAGCTGCTTAAAGCAACACAGTCAACTTTAATCTGTAAAAACTGACTAATTTGAAAAATGTTGAGATCCTGGTGGAGTGGACAGCCCAGGTGTTAACCCCTCTTCTGTCATTTCCTTTCCCCCTCCCCCGCAACCCCAATGACTCATCTTCACTTTCTAGCAATGAGGAAACTTGTTTGGACAAAGTATGTTCATACACTCCACCTTTCCAGCCCTCTCTGCCTCTGGGCACCTCTTTAGAACCAATCTCAAACATAGTCCCTTTTGAGATGTTCGTGAAGTATTTGGATACACATTTGGGGTTTTCTGAACCTCCAGTTCCTGGGTGGAATGGAACTAGGATGGTGGACATATAATAGAAAAAAAAGCCTCCTCTCTTGATTTCTATCTTAATTTTTTAGATTCAAGAGGCTCAGATAGTTTAAATAAGCATCTGGGACCAGATCCTCAGCTGGTGTGAATTGTGACTCCACTGACTTCAAGAACTATTCTGAGTTTCACCAGATTGTCATCTGGCCTCCAAACTTTTGTCTGCTTCTCCAAACCAAAGCCACACTCTGAATCATTTGAGCTTTCTCCACCAGGATATCCTTCTCCCTCAGGAGAAGAGCACAGAGTCCTTCTGTAGCTCTTCTTACAGAAGGGTTACTATGTCATAGGTGTTCTGTTACTGGAATCTATACCAGGATGATTTTGCTCTGCAGTACTCCAAAATGAAGTGCAGAGATGAGGGACTCAACAATACTGTTTTTGGCAGAGGTACACACTTTAACATACCCGCCCACACACACACACACACACACAGAGAAAACAAAACTGTAACAGCACAAAATGTGTCCATTTCTTGAGTTATACAGTACCTTCTTTTTCTAAATTCGGATACTTAGGGGATCCAATCAGATAGAGGTGGGGGCGAACCAAGTTTTAGACATGAAAGAAGTTGCAATGGTTTTGAGGTTTAGGCATGTCTGAAATCTCTCATTCAGCGTATCAGTGAAATGATGCCCAGACTGTGAGGTAATCACCATATTTATTATGTTACATTCAGGAAGCTTTTCCGTGATCAGATTGTTTCCTAGGACTGTTGAGTTGAGGATGGAAAAGCAGGCAGTGCTCATCTTCTCACTTGTTGATTGTCTTGAGCTGCTGTGATCAGATGAAAATAAGATGTGCTGTTGTATTGGTGGGGGACACGGGCCCAAACCCACAAGGGGCTGAGTGCTTTCAGCTTCTGTGATTTTAGTGGGAATTGAGGGTGTCCTGCTCTTTTCAGGATCAGGATCATACTGAATAGACATGTTTTGAGCCTCAAGCAGTAGGAGTTAGCCTGTATATTTCCTCCAGGACTTTTGGGCAGGACCAGCAACCTGTGGAGCTCTGTTTCCAGCAAAGTGACAGAACAAAGTTTCACAGCATGGAGTTGTTAAGAGTTGTGAACATACAGAATAACATTTGAATTTGAATTTCACTGGTAGAGGGGTCTCTAATGAGCAGTCAGAGGCACTCCCACAACCTAGAACAAGAGACCAAAATCAAGGATTTTAATATAGTGTTTTCTCTGTAAATGCTTTTTGGTCTCAAATACACAGATAACCTGCTTGTATAATTGAAGATAAAAGATAATTCTGCTTAAATACATGAAAAACATATATGCACACTGGCTTGCAGCAGGAAAACAGATATTAAATATGAGAAGGTACATTGTAGATCTCAAGATTTGAAAGCAAATGAAACCAGTTGGGATACTGAAGAGTAAACTTTTAGTAGCAGCATATTGTGACTTTGAAGTTCGGGATTGTTTTTTTCCCTCCTCTTAAAACAAAACAATTACATCTGCTTCTTCGTTTACAAGGGGGAGAACACACACTTTTGGAAATCTTGCATGAGCAGTTAGTACAGTTCACACTGTGTACTTCGGCTACAGAAATCTGTTTTCTATAACTTTTAGATTGTTCTTTAGCTTTTGAAACTTCACATACTAGCTAAAATGAGCAACTTGTCTTTTGAAAGTGCCATTTAAGTAGCAAAATGTCCTAAACCTCTTTATAAAAATACACAGCTGTATGAAACTTGAGATTCGTTTTTAAAGCACTGCAGTCATCATGAAAGTGCCTATCATGAAGAATATTGTCTCTCTAAATGCTTAGACCTTTATCTGGTGCACTTTTAACCTTCCATAAAATGTTCAGAGTTGAGCCTGGCTGTATGCCAAAGATTTGAGTATCTTACTGTTTATGTACCTAATTGTTGGGGGTGTTTGGGGTTTTTCTTTTTAAAGAAAACCCAACTAAGCTCCATTTATTTTTGCAGACAGAATGCTTTAAAGGTGCACACATGAAAATGTTTTATTCTTGTCTCCACCATCTCATCTTGCTTGAAGTCAGTCCAGACATTTATGTAAATTCAGATGTCCTCTTAATTTTTTTAAGTGTTATTCATTTGAGATTTTAGCACTGAAATAATGCACTACAAAGTAACTGCGTTATCTCAGTTGACTTTTGATGTTAAAAAGACTCTGTCTTCAGCCCTTGGGGTACGTGTTATCTTCTATATCCCCTCTCCAAGTCGTTAGACCCTACCGCCTTTTTTTCCTGACACGCCAGCTTTCATCTCCCATGCGTTACATTATAGAGAATTCTAGTGGATTCAGCCTTAGAGTTGTTGTAAGATAATTTGACAGTCACTAATATTTTGCATAGGCCACCGATTTCCAATTTCAAAGGCAGTGTTTGCATGTCTTTTCTACTCTGAAAATGTAATGTACCCGTTCTCTTGGGTCTCAGTATCTTTCCCATTGGAATGGTGTGAAACAAATTCAATACAGCGATATCTCTGCATTTCCTCTTTTCAAAGTTGTCTAAGGTCCATTTACTCAAACAGCTGGTAAAAAAAAAATTGCTACAATTTTCAGTGCTTCTGGGAATTTAACGTTTCCCACTGGAGCGTCTTTAAATCAGAAATTAACAATCAGACTATGGTTCTGCTGCTCCGAAAGCACAGCCCCTACCACTTGAACTCAAGGAGAATCATCATTAGCTCTGATCAGGCCTCTGACACACATCTAAGCAATTCTTATTCTGTCCAATAGAGGGCAATGGTGCATCTATATGCTGCCCATTTCATTGCCACGAGTTAAAATTTTAACACCTGAGAACACCAAGTTTAACTACTTTCAAACTTTATAATCTGATGCAAAACATCTTTCCATTTGCGTAATTGCTGATAAATTTATGACAAAATCGCTCTTTTTATTACTGGATCTGAATAAAGGGTATGCCCCCAACTGGCTGTGTAGCAGTTATACAAACACAGAAATGAGACAAGCCTTCTAATTTCCAGATAGAGGAGACATACATGCCACTAAAAACAGCAGTGGCGACATGAGTGGCTGGAGGAGCTAGCTGCCTACGTATGTACATAGTGTCTTGGACAGGATCCTACTTGGGGCAGCGACACTTCTATTTTTAGCACACTAGCTCAGTCAGATCTAGCGCCGGTATGTCTCATTGAGATGGAAATTCCACCTCCAGCTTGAGGTGTAGGCATCCCCTTCAAGTATAGATCTCTGTAAATGAGAGCAGACTCTGGTCTTTGGAGCTTCATGAAGGTTCTCGTGTGTGAAGATATCCGGTTCAGTTCAGTAACTGTAGCAACGTTACAATAAAAATGCTTTACTAATCCTTGTGTTGGGAAGAATCATGTAGTTCATAAACATCTGCAAAAGCAGGTTCTCAAGACTTCCGCTGTGTTAGTATAAGTTGCCTTTTACCCTTCATTGTATATGGGACCCTTTTGGACATGAATCCAGATGGCAGAATCTGCATAATGACTATTTATTATTTGTAATAAACAGTGCTTAGGATTCAGATAGTGGAGACCGATTGTGGCAGACACTGTACAAACACCCATTAAAACAGTCCTTGCCCCAAAGATTTTACAATCTCATAGACTCATAGACTTTAAGGTCAGAAAGGACCATTATGATCATCTTGTCTAACCTCCTGCACAAAGCAGGCCACAGAATCTCACCCATCCACTTCAATAACAAACCCCTAACCTATGTCTGAGTTATTGAAGTCCTCAAATCGTGGTTTGAAGACCATCTAGGTTAATAATAAGAAGATACAGAGCATCCCTACTGTCTAATACTTGGATATTCTAAGCAAGAGGACATATACAGGGCTCTGATTCAGATTCTGAATAGCGTAGTTGCAGGGGGGGCTATTTGCTTTTCTTCAAAACAAAAGAAAGTTGCTTTGATTGTTAAATGAGTTCTAATTTTTCCCTCTGAACAGTTCTTCCAAAAGTTGCTCGTGTCCCCAGTGAAGTGTCTTCTAACCTGGCCTTTTTAAAGAGAGACACCTCATTTTTCTTGTCCTATGGTAAAACCAAATACCAGGTTTGCCTCCTAGTTTCACAAAAAGGCAGAGTAAATTCCAGTGCTTCTAAGCACTTTCCATTTAAATTTGGATTGGAAAGGACCCTGTGCAATAATCGCGGTGAATGACAGAAATGGAACTCAGAGCTTCAAACATGAGTTGCTAATATGCCATGCCACTGCCTTGATTCCTAGCTGTTAATGGAGTAATTTCTAATGAATCTTCAGATGTCTGATAGACTTTCCAATGTGCACTAATTCTTACACTACCCTCCCTTCCCCCACATCTCAGACCCTTGCCTGAGACCTTGTTCCTTTAAAAATGCTGTCTCTATAACTCAAAAATACTCAGCACAGAAAAAGAAAAAGGGAACTTGACATTAGTTGAGCTTGAAAGGTTTGGTGCTGTGAAAAGTGACTGACGTGTGAAAAGAGGCTACAATTAGTTCTTTCCCCAAGCACTCTTCCATTCAGTCCAGGGTCACTCCTTCAGCAAGCTGAGGGCTTGAGTGTAATGTGTTGTGACAGTTTGAGATGATGAAGAATAATTCTTGTATTCAGAATTGCGGCTGCTTCCCCACTACCCTGACACATCAGGCTGGCTGTCATTATATCATTTATCCAGGCTGCATCTCTGCCATGCTGTACAGGAGTTTGTGCAATTCTCAGTAGGTAGAGAAAAGGGTCAGCTCTTCCAGCAAATGATTTTTGAGGATATTTTGAAACTGGGCTTAACAGCCTGCTGTAGGGGAAGGCAAACAGAGAGAAAGGAAAAACCATTAGGAGAATAATGCACTAGAGATGAGATTTTTGAGTAGACATAAAGGACATACCATGGCTTCAAGTGGACCACTACAGAGAGAGCACAAATAAGAAAGGCAGCATAATTTATGAGTGTTCCGGGCAAAAGAGGGCCAGATAGATTTTCTTCAGGCATTGAATTAAAGTGCCATATAAAATGGCTTCACATTTAGGCTTGGCAGGACTTTCTACCTTTCTAGATTTGCTGTAGTCCTTTGACAGTTCCTGAAGCTTTTTCGAACTGAATGTGCAGCAACCTGGCCTGGACTGGTGCCTGATGTAGCTTGTTCTGCTCTGACGCATACCTGAGGATCACAAGCTTTGAGATAGGGCCATGTCCCATCCGTTCCCCCGCCCCCCGTTTGTCACAAAGCTTAATAAAAGCAGGGGACTATTTTTGCTGTATGATGGGACTGCAAGGTAGGATCAGGCTTGGTATTTGAAAACCGAAGGTAAATATTAACAGAAATAAGTGTTTCCTACCAGTTTCTCGCAATTAGCTCACTAATGCAACAGACTACAGCATGCGCTGTGTGCACTGAAGGAAATATATCACTGATGCAGTTTTCAGCCTTTGGCAGGGATGAAAACAGGACGGCATGGGGAGGGAGTTAATGGAACACACAGAGCCCTGCATTTGAGTTCCTATTGCTCTGTTAATTGCAGTAGTACCTGAAATGTGATCCGCACTTTCCAAGCACAGAGGAAGACATGCCTACTGTCTAACCCTGGGTCACTCCCTGCAGCTGTCACTCAGTGGTCATCCTCTCACTACACATTCCACAGCTCTTACTACAGGTCCCCAGTTTACCCCAGCTCTCTGATTCAGCACAGCCCCGGATTGACAACAGGAGTGAAAGGATGACTGATGAGAAAAGCTGGGGCCTAGGGAAGGCCACAAAAAAATCAGGACTGTTATAGTGAGGTGCCTCTCTGGGGCACCCATCACTGTGCTGTTCTCTCTGTATACATGGTGACTGCCTGCGCCCCCTGGCAGGATTGGGCCTGAATCTAGTGGCCTGTTTATAAATGAGAATGAGGAGGTCATTTGGTTGACATGTGGGACAGAGGCCAAGATTTTCAAAAGTGACTCGTGCCCAACGTGAAACGCCTTAAAGGGGCCTGATTTCCAGGAAGTGCTGGGCCCCCACCCTTTGGAAATCAGGCCCCCTTACGGTGTCTTCCTAAACCATTTGTCACTTTTGAAAAGAGTGGCCAGAGTCAAAGCAGAAAGAAGCCTCTTCTGTCACAATAGATGACCAGGCTTTGTACCATATACCCTGAGGATGGAGGAATATCCTCTCGGCATAGATACACAAGACGGTGAGAGGCAGAGGGATGTATTCATCTGTGTATAGTGCTTTGAGTGTATGAGCACCAGCCCTCTTTCCCTAGAAACTGTTATAAATAACCGCTGATAAAATGAGTATTGTCTCGGTGGGCATACAGACTTTACACATCATCCCACTGCGTTAGTGAGTCGTTGCCAAATCTGGTAAAACAGCTGCTATTTCAGTGTGTCTGGTGTTTTGAACTTCATCTACAAGGGTTAGAATGGCTGCAATGGTATCGGTGTAAGGAGTGGTGTCTGTTTTCTGATCTTGTTAACTGAGCATGAGGAAATGTGATAGCGTTTGTCTCTGAAATTTACAGTGAAATAAGTATTGCAAACTAGTCACCTCCCTACTGTAGCCACTAGAAACACTGCTTCCTGCAACATTTCCACTCACGCCTTTTCAGTCCTGTCGACTTTTTTTCAGGAGAAACGAATTCTCTCACTCCTGTACTGGGAGATTGGTCTTTGTTCTGGTCTGTTCTACACTAGCATGCCTCCATTGATTTAAAAGGAGCTTAATCCCAATTTGCACTAGCAATAGATGAGAATCAGTCCCACAGCTTCCCAGGGCCACAGAGCCACATTGACACAAATCTGCACATTCGCTGGTAGAGGATCATGGTTGACAGTTTTGTCTTTCTTTCCTTATTTTTTTGAGCCCTATGGAGCCTGTTTCCTTTGAAATCTGCTAGATGTGCAGCACTGGAGATTAGTTTTTTGTTGTTGTTTCTCTCCTCAACACAGTTCAACTCACACGTGCCCTGAAGCCCTCTGTTATTCTGTGCTTCCCATTTACTCTGCTGGTGGCTGTTACAGTGAGCCTCAAAAGGGAGGAGAGGGCTGCTCTGAGCTCCCCTGAACTGGCTCCCTCCTCATCTTTTCAGCAGATGTTTCTGCCTATTTCTTTTTCTAGGCCAGTCAGAACTTTGAATCATTTCCTCTAGGGATGCAGGCAGGTTTTCGTATTTATGTTTCCAGTGTTAGAGTTTATTTATATTTGTGTTTATTTTTCACGGGCTTTTTAATGCCTCAGGGAGCCATTTAGGGGGCCAAAGTAGTGCAAGTGCTGGTCTTCTCACAGTATTTCATTTCCTTGATAGTGGAAATGCTATGAGAAGAGCAGATCTTGTGTTATTTTGACCCCATAAATAACTCCCAGAGGCCCCCTTTTTCCTTCTCCTCTCCATTTTGCAGACCCTGACGACTCAACCCCGATTTTCTTACCTCAGCAGAAGCAAATTGAAGTTATCGCAAATAGCCAGCAAATCTATGAGACGGAATGTGTTTTATGTGAGACACGATTTGTTGGATAGTGTACAGGCCACTTAAAGTGTATCATAAGAAGTTGTTTTACTGCTACATTTAAGGAAGTTAATGCATCTTGGCAGTATATACCTATGGAAAGGTAGATGAAATAACCTGCAGACAACCTAGGGCCAAGTCTGTTCCTGTCTTAACTCACCATGGAAGCCAACAGAATTACACCAGGGACAGATCTGTCTCCCAGTATTTGAGCACTGCTAAACTTGTGAACTCACACAGACAACATAAGCAAGGATGTTCCAAGCTGAGGCTGCCATTCTGCCTTTCGCTCACTTCCTTCTGCAGGTGGACTTCGGGTTTCATTTTGAGTGAACTTGGCTCTCTATTTATCCACAGAACAGGTACAGCACAGGCAGCGGCTATGCAAGCTTCCTTATAGCCAGGCCAGTGACCTGGGGGATTCACCTCTGGGGTTGAGAAGGTACTAGAACAATATGTTACACTTCCATAGTGCTTTGCAGTAAAGATCTCGGAGCACTTTCCAAAGTTGGGTTAGTAGAATTATCCCTTTTTACAGACGAGGAAGCAGACATGGCAAGATTAAGGGCTTGTCTACACTTAAAACACTGCAGCTATGCAGTAGCACCGCTGTAGCACTTCAGCAAAGACACGACCTACACTGATCAGTGAAGCTCTCCCGTTGGCAAACGTGCTCCACCTCCCTGAGAGGAAGTAGCTAGGTTGACCCATTGACCTAGAGTTGTGTGCACCGGGGGTTAGGTCAGCCTAGGGGTGTGGATGTTTCACACCCCCTAAGCGAGGTAGATATACCAAACTAACTTCCTAGTGTAGACTAGGCCTCAGACTTGCCCAGGGTCACAGAGGAAGGGCAGTGGCTGAGTAAGGAATAGAACAGAGGTCTTCTGTCTCTCAGTCCACTAACCTCTTTCTTCGGCGTTTAGGGTGGCACCCGTTCAATCCTTCATCTGCCTGCTGAAATTGCCAGTGAGACCAGCATGTGAAAATGGGTGTTTTTATGTGAGCATCCATAGTATGATTGCCAGATACACTTTACATATGATCATAAAGACTGTTGTGCTCTGCCAACCTGGGCTGGATTTGAATTGGCAGCCTCGCAAAAAGGCTCATTATCCCCTGAGCCATCCATGCCCCCAACATGTCACTTGTGAGGTCCATGCATATTTTAGAGGTGTGCTACCCCTCCCTCTTCCCCACTGTATAAACAGAGTAGTTAAGAACAGAACTTTTAGGAGGGAGATTTTCAAAGATACAAAAAATCCAGTCCCCATTTGTGCCTTTGGAAATCTCCCCCAAATTCACTGGCTTTGCTTGGTTTATTTCACAACCTTAACATTACTTAAAGGAGCTTTTTGTTTTAATTCCTTTATATTCTTTTTAAATGGTAGATTTTAAAAAGACAGAAAAGGGAAGAAGTAGGAAGTAAAACCTCCACCATTTAACATTTTTCCCTGTTTTAATCATGATCGTATTATATTTTTTTGAGTGTTAAACAATATTGGACTGGGAACCTTTTATTTTCTTTAAAATACGTAGCATTTAAAAATCTGTTGGTCCTTTGATAAATTAAGTCCCATGCTAATGCCTTATTTCAAGAATTTCGATTGGCAGAGATTTTTTTTCCCCTCTGAACTGTACATACACGAAAGAAAGACGTGGTTTAAAATGGAAATGCTGAAATGTATTTAAATAGGCACCTCCTAAGGATTGTTTGACAATCATTCGAAGGAGGATTTTTGTGTGCTCATGATGGTTCATAGTATTCTCCTTGGAAGCGTAGGTGGTTGTCTTACCAAATTTTGATTTTGTCTCTAGCACACATGCACGTTGCTTTGTTACTTTGGGGTTCTTAATAACTGCTGCTGGAATTGATTTGCCTTTAGGAAAACAATATTGAAGAAACTGCTATGAGGAAGATAGACATATTGAAAGGCTTTTGCACAGACTGCAATGAGATATGAGAGAAAGATGGCCAGAGGTTGGGTGAAAGCTTGCTCCCATTCAAATCAATGGCAAAACTCCCGTTGACTTCAGTGTTACCAGGATTTCACCCTCAGACATTTTCCTTTTAACCATCAAGGGTACTGCTACTGTAAAAGGTAGACAGTACAAGACAAATACAATGATTTGTCTATTAACTAGAACGCAGCCTTTCTGTGAGCCTGCATCTCTTGACGTACGCGAGCCCCAGAAGACCATGGAAGCTGGTTCTGTCAAGTCTTTTCAGAAGATAGACTGGCCCTTTGGCCCTTCCCCTCCCTACAGCTGGATGGTGTGAAACAGCGTAGTTACGGAATATTAGCACTTCTTACTCCACTATTCCCTATCCTGAGCCTGTCCTCTGTTTTCTACCCCAAAAGCTGGAGGACAATCTTCAAGACAGTGGGCCATTCTGTTGTCCCTGGCAGAACTTCAAAATGGAGCTTATGTTGACTTTGAACCACACATCCTTTTGCCTAGGGAGGTTCTGGTATCTCCATTGTTGGAGGTTCTTAAGAATACGTTAGACCAACACCTGTCAGGAATGGTCTAGTTATTACATAGTCCTGCCTTGAGTGCAGGGGACTGAACTAGATGATCTCCCGAGGTCCCTTCCCATCCTACCCGTCTATGATTCTACCTGCCTTTAAAATGCTTCCTTATCTGATTGACATTCAGGGATGTAATGGCCACACTGACTTTGTCCATTGATGTAATGGTCGTGAGCCTGATGGCCATATTTACAATGAGGTTGGTCTCTGGTGACCAGGAAATGCCTACGCCCACATTGTATAGCTGCTCTGAGGGGTGGAATAGGGAGCAGCCTCGCCAGGTGCATGCAGGGGTAGAGCGCCTGGGTTCCTCTTAGTGGTGCTTTATTATGTAGCACTTGGGATTTGAGCAATGGTACCTTACATACCAAAGTATGTTGCACCTCCACCTGGCTGTGTAACTGGCTCCAGACAGAGCAGAATGTCCGTAGGCTCTAGGCCTCGTTGGTTCCTGTGTTTTGGATGGATCCCCAAAGGGAATCCATCTATGAAACTAAAAAGACCTCCCCCTCTGCAGAGGAAAAGGGCCAGAAGCAAGCAAGGGGATCAGCTAAATCTAGGAGACGACAAATGAAAATACAGGAAGGTAACATAGGTCATAGGTTTAAAATCAGGGCTTCCAAGGGGGACACAGAGCAAAGAACCCCAGACAGTGCCCACTGCTCCTCAGAGGAGTCCAGGGAGCTACTCAGAGGAACTCTGCCAGGAGACACACACACACTTTAGGATGAGAACTTCCGCCCAAGGCCTGTTGGTTTTCTGATGTGTTCCTTCATGCAGCCAGAACTTGGGCCTTTGTTTCTAATTTAACCTTTAACCTAGTCATACTTTGTTCATTCTCATTTTTAACCTGATTTGTGCATTGTTGCATTACAGTAGCATGTAGGGCCTGAACTGAGAGTGAGGCCCCACTGTGATGGACATTGTACAAACACTTAGCAAGCCTGGCCCTGCCCCAAAGAGGTTACATCTAAATAGACAAGACAAAGGGTGGGATGGGGAACGGAGGCAGAGAGAGGTGAAGCAGCTTGCCCAAGGATCACACATGGAGCTCGGTGTCGCCTGACTCCCAGTCCAGTACCCCATCCACTAAACCTCAACTCCTCTCCAATTTTCTTATGCTTTTCTCAGTGCTGTTTTACTCTCCTTGGCACTAGCCCCCATGGCGCCCCTAGCGGTGATGAGAAGTATTGCAAGCAGCCTCCCACAAAGAGCGCTCTTCTTCAATGACTGTATATTGAAGTAATATATACTTCATATATATTTGTATATACTTCATATATATTTGTAATGGAAAGGTTTTTTCCATTTCGTAGCAGCAGTAAAATACGTACAGATGAGTGGCCTAATTTGCAGAAGTGCTGAGCACTGGGAAGAACAGGAGCTACCATTGCTTAGCACCCCTGAAAAGCCTTAAGACTTTGATTCTCAGGAAAGAAATCTCACTTTAAGATACTAAGTAAATCTCTGAGGAATGGCAAATATAAAGGCACTGTTACTAAAAGAGGCTGGAGTTCTGTAACACCTCTGCCAGAATCGCATGCACTCTTCCCCCTACCTATAAGCTGGCATTTTGCTGTTCAGCATTTGGGCTTTGGGAATCTACAGTACTGAGGAAAAATAAATGCTGCTGCTTCCTCCTTTTTTTTAATGGTCCTGAAAATGCAGCACTTGCCTGAAAATCAATTATGGTTTTTAAAAAAACAAGAGAGCAAGAGAGAGAGAGAGGAAAGTAACCTCATTAGGAGTTCAACAGCCCTAATGATGTTTGATTGGAGCCTACCCGGGTTCTGTCTTCTTGGTGATGGCTGCACAGTGAGCGAAAGCTCTGACCTGGGACATTTAACCAAAGCCAGCTGTGTGCAAGGGGAGATAAAAGCACAAAATTAACCAGAATCAGCGCAGTATTCGTGTGGGACACACCACTCATTTCGGATTTAAATGACTGTTTTTACTTCCTGAACTCCTGGGACAGTTAGGATGGGACAGAATATGAAGACATTTATACATTGTACATTTCTTAACAAAAAGCTGGCAAGAAAACCATGATTAGGGCATTGTCACTGCTTCTTACAGGTTGACAGGCTTCCTACAGATCTGTTTCTTCGTGTAACCTATGCCAGTTATCTCCCTTGCAAACTACTTCCACGATCAGGTACTAACTTTGCCACATCTTACTAGATGAGGTGTGAATTCAAATGGATCTATGATCCCATCTATGCACGTGTACCTCGTATTAATGCTGAGAGGAACTGCTAGAAAGGTACTTGGGTGGGGTGGTTTTTGTCTTAGTGATGAAGCTTATCACTGGGGCAGTGCATTTTACTTATATGCTTGTCCTTATCTCTGAGTCTCAGCGCAGTAGAGGGACTGTCATAGTGTTTATAATTGAGGTAGAATCCCATTGTGAGACTGAACTCCGTGAATGCAGCGATACAGTAAAATTTGGCAGTGAACAACATTTAGAATCATTCACCCAAATCCTGCAGTCCTTGACTCACTTCCTAGCCAGTCCTTGTTCACGAAAAACTTCCATTGAAGTAAATAGGAAAAACTCTGTCTGTCTGTCTATCTGTGTGCTCCAAGTGTTTATCCTGTACCCATCACCATAGTACCACAAGTGCCTTTCAACATTATACCAATCCGGTCAACGGCCTACAGATAGACTGAGGGGTTTTTCCCTCTCCCTCCTTTCCCATAGCAGAATTATTAGGGGCTTCACATCATAGGTCTTACCCCTTTTTATCCCTCCAGCTTGAGTAGAAACAGAGTGCAGAGCGTGGGCGTTGGCCCTCACTTTGCAACTCACCAGAATATTTGTTGTAATCTGTCACTGAGTGGCTGGGAGAGGATGCTTGTGCTGTCCGTGGGGTCCTGCCTAATATCACCGCTGCATGCTGTCGCTGAGTGCTGCAGAGTGTGAGACTGCCCAGGCAGCGTTTGGATTCAAGTGGCTCACGAAGAGTCAGAGTTAGAAATGATGTTCTGCCCACACAAAAATTTGAGTGTTTCAAGAGTTAAGACCAGCCCGGGAAGGAATGATACCTGTGTGATTGCAAGAGTAGTAACCTTAGATCCCTGGGCCTGTTTACAGGCTCCTCCAGCCCTCTGCAATCAGTACCGTTTCATCACCTTTTAGTGATGTAAATGGATGCTAACCATGATCATTTCTGCTTTCTTCTTTTGCTTTGAGATAGTAGTCCTAGCAGACAATCACCCAGAGAAGTTTGTACGTTCTGTTTGCCTCAGAAACCACAAAGATGCTTTCCACTGTATGTACAGCACAAAGAAGTTGTGGAAAATCCTTTTTTAAATAGGCTGTTGAACTGCATTGGTTGCGTGCAGTTGTTGCAGGTCACAGTTAGCGAGTATCACAATTGAACTCCTTTTCTAGTCCAGTCATATCACCAGTTCTGCCTGTTAAGTGAAGTTATGCCATTGTTTGTCAATAGGACTTCTATAATTCTGCTTAGTTCAATCTTGCAAATCTCCGATTTGGGATCTTAATATATTGCAAATCAATGTACTCGTCCCAAAGGAAGTGATTACACACCACATCTGAAATTGAAATACAAGGTTTAGATGTCTTATTCAAACTCCATTTTTGTTCAGACTGAAATATAAGCCTAGGAGAGAAGTAGATGTGATGCCTTGGGAGTGTTTCATCAAATCACCCAGTAAAAGGTGGATGACGAGTGAATGCAATGTTAGAACAGCGATACAATAAACAGATTTGTCAGTAAATTGGCCTTCTAATGGCAAACGTCCTTCTTTTATCTGAAACATTAACCAGGGCCTGTTTTCTCGTTCCATTTCAGAGCTTCAGCGAGAAGGAAGCATAGAGACTCTCAGTAACAGTTCTGGTTCCACCAGCGGAAGCATTCCACGCAATTTTGATGGTTACAGATCACCTCTCCCGACAAACGAAAACCAGCCTCTAAGTCTTTTCCCTACAGGATTCCCTTAAATTAGCCAAACATACGAGGAGAGATTCAGCCTGGCTAACCAAATGTCGCTCCATCTAAACAGTTTTGATGTGTATTTCACCCACCCATTAGCTGCACTGCTGGATGGTTCTCGTTACACTAATAAATATTGACGATTCTTCTGCTTAAAGTCTTCTTAAAATATATTGACAATTTATTGAGTTTGTTTTCCTGTGCAATATTGATAAGAAGAGACTCTTTCTTCAATCCTTACAGCTTGGTGGCTTCTTTTTGGTGTGTTCAGGAAGAGACTGTTTAGAGGAGAAATACTTCTAAAACCATTTTTTGGTTGAGCCCATGATATTACAACCATTACCTGCTTTTTTGTGTTTAAAAAAAGGGCATCTGCATAACTTGAGTGGTGAATTAGCCATCCAGCCAGGGAATTCTAGCTGTTTGCAAAATTGAGGAGCATTGAAGAACGAACTGATGGGAGTGAAAACTTGAGGACTGTCTACGAGACAGATGGCGAATAGGACTGATACGTTATTACTTCGTTTATGCATCTCTTTGCTGTCCTCCTTTGGTTCCCTGCTGATATTAATTGATGCCAGGAGTATTACAAATGAAGAAGTTTCTTTTTTGTTCTTGAGAAGAATTATCTTTATTGCTCCAGTTTTATTCTAGTCATGTATTTTAGAAATGTTCTTAATTGACTAACAGAAGTCATAAATATCTCCTATTCAGTTATAAAAATTGTTCACTGGAACGCTACTAGCTGTCCAAATGTGCATGTGTCATTGAATAAATCTAAGTTTAACCAAATCTGCTTTTAGTGTCAGTGTTCCTGTCGTGTCAGTACAGGGGTTCTCAGACTGGGGGTCATGGCCCCTTGGGTCACGAGGTTATTACGTAGGGGGTCGCGAGCTGCCATCCTCCACCCCAAACCCAGCTTCACCTCCAGCATTTATAATAGTGTTAAATATAAAAAAAAAGTGTTTTTAATTTAAAAGGGGGGTCGCATTCAGAGGCTTCTTGTGTGAAAGGAGTCACCAGTACAAAAGTTTGAGCACCACTGTGTTAGTAGAATGTGTGTGTATGCTCCATATATATTCCTGTATCAAATAGTATGTGCTTATTTCCCAACATTAAGACCTTCCAGGCCTTGATTAAACCCACCCAAGAGCACCAAACTAGGTCTGTTGTATCCTTAACTGTCAGCCACTTATGCCAGACCAAACTTTCAGCTTAAATTAGGCACCTTGGATCAGCAGAAATGAATGTCAGCACTTCAGAAAATCAGGCCAACTATTTAAATGCCTAAATATGAGTTTAGGCGCCTAACTTTAGAGTCCCAAGAAAGAACATTTTGGCCACAGTTCTTTGCAAGTTCATTTTTCTGTTCTTTTTTGTTATAAAGTAGTTATAACGAAAACAATCGCAGTGAACACATGTTATAACCTGATAATCTGTTACTCATGGAGATAACATCCAATGCTGGCTACTTGTACCTCTTTTACACTTCAGTAAAATCCGAGAGACGGAGCCCAGGAAATTCCATGATGAGACCTTTGTGGAGTCTCCATTGAATCTGAAGGGGTTGCGGGATGAATGATCCTGCCAGTCTTCATGGACTGTAGTGACAAGAAGCTTCCACAAGAGACAAGAGATAGTTGCAAGGAGCCTCTGTTCTCTCCTCTGCTGACTTCTGCTGTCTTCAATGTGGGAGCTATGACTTTTATACCAGTTGAGGATCCGGCCCATTGACTTCAATGGAGCTAAGCTGATTTACATTAGCTGTAAGGGCCTGAGCCTCTAGTTTTGGACTGTCGACTGCACGGCCATCCATTAACATCTGTTGCATTAGATGAAGTGTTAAGTATAAAATGAAAGAAGCTGCAAACCCATATAATATACAGATATTAGTAGGAAACAATTCTAGTGACTACTCATGTCCAGTAGCCACATAAACCTCAGTATTTCAGCTCATTTTATTTTTTTTAAAGAAGGAGAAACCCAGAAGGGACTAACAGCTTATGAAATTTCCTTCTGACTTCTTCTTTTTAATATAATCCATTTTGAGTCATGGAAATGAAAGGAAACTATCTAAACCCACAAAGCTTTTTGCACTCTTATGGCTTAGAAAGAACCACATTGACTGATCAAAATTGACCGTCTTCTTCCTTCGCCCCAGTCCCCAAATGCCAAAAATCAAATTCACGCTCAGGCTCAATTTTTTTTTTCCCTGACTGCCAAACCTCTGATTCTCAGAAGATTTTTCTTCTGTCTGTCTTAAAATCCACTAAACAATGGGAGTTTGCAGGAAAATTTCAGGTGTTGATCCAGTTTTTAATCAGTCCTTTTTCAGGCAAAATCTTGCTTTTGAAATCAATAGGCATTTGCCTGCATTTTTAGGGAGGACGTCCTTGCAGATCTGGCTAGAGCTGTGCTAACAAGGCTCTGCTGTAATGCTGCATTTCATTTATGGCTGTAAAATAATGGATTGAACTAAGCAAAGTAGGCTAGGCCTGGCATTGTGAACAAATGGAACCACAAAGTCAAGTCAGTCCACACCAGTTAGGATTTTTAACATAGTTCAAGCCAAGGTCAGTTCCAGCCGTTCAGTCAAAATCTAGATTAACACATACAGAAGGGATTGTGTTGTCACCGTAATTCTTGTTAACTTTCAGTCTTTCCAATGAATGGCCATAAGGGACAAGGTTCTTTTAAGGAAGGCAACTGCTATGCTTTGTATTCGCAGAGCCTCACAGAGCTTGGTTGCTAGCTCTGTCTGAACATGCAAAGTAGATGAGTGCATAGTGCAGCCCGGTGTCACTGGAGATGTGTTTGTTGTTGGCAGGCATTAAATCCCTTTTTATAAGTGCTGCAATACAGCCCTGTGGAAATCCCCAGGCTGTAAGAAGCGCCGTTGAATCAGGATGTTTTGTTTAAAGGGCAGGGGGTATTACAGATTGGTGCAGTGTCTGTTTCGTTTATTGAAAATATTGCAGTGACTGTCCCATGGGCGCTAGCCTCTTCCCTGGTCTGGGAAGAAGGGCTAGATCTCGAAAATTACCAGCATGCATCGCAGCTGAGGTGGGTGTTTCCTCTAGTAATTTAGGATTAAATTGATACATTCATAGATGACCTAACAGAGTAGCCGCCAAGATCAGCTCTCCGGGTATGTTCCATAGAAAGCTGAGTACTTTGTAAGGGGAACTCCTTAGGCCCTGACTCAACCAGGTACTTCAGCATATGCCTAATTTTAAGCACATGAGTAGTTCCCATTGAGGTCACGGGCTTAAGTACCTTGCTTAATGAGGGTTATAAAGAATATCCGCTTTGAACAAGGGGCCAAGTGTTTTGCTGGAACAACACCTTCCCTCCCCTCTCCTCCCTCATTTACCCTTGGAGGGGTATTCAGGTTCTAGCCAAGAAGAAAGCATGTTGCTAGAATTCCACATTGCATCCTATCTACCTGGCTCTTCCATTCTCATTTGCACTGGTGTAACCACATTGAATTTGAGCATGAGCCATTGTAAATGAGAACAGAATTCAGCCCTTAGGGCCGTCCTTTCTGTGAAGAGGCTACTAACAATCCTATATGGCTGTGTCTACACTACCATGGCCCAGGGCTGCAGCTATACCGCAGTAGTGTAGAAGTTTCCTACATGGATGGAAGGGTGTGTTTTTTCCCATCAATCTAGTTCATCCACCTCTCTGAGAGGCAGTAGCTAAGTGGATGGAAGAATTCTCACATCGACCTAGCTGCAACTATACGAGGGGTTAGGTCAACCTCAGTGTGAAATTGCTCACAGTCCTTTATGAGCCCTTAGCTAGGTCCATCTCATCTTTAAATGTAGATCAGGCCCAAGAGTTTTCTGGATTGGGCTCTTAGACTGTAAGCGCTTAAGGATGGGGACTCTTACTGGCTGGCACATTTGATCCATTGGACAACTGAGCCCATAAGTTAAAATCCTGGCCCCATCAATGTCAATGGGACCTTTGCCATTAACTTCAGTGGAGTCAAAATTTCACTTTTAGGGCCTGATCAGGAAAGTGAAACGACTCCCGTCAACTTCAATGGGTTTTGGATCAGAGCCTTACAGCGCAAATATAACTTATCTAAGGCATGTTTCAGAAGGGCTGTATTGTCAGACAATGCAGCTTGTAACATGCAGAAATGCCGTGCCACGATATAAAATGCTGTCTCAAAGACCTGCTGGACTTGCAGGTTTTTTAAACTGCTTCCAGTAGTAGTAACTAGTGGCCCTCCTGCTGAGTTCAAAAGGCAAAATGTCTCATTTAAAGCAGGACTGACTGTATATCATCCTTAGTATAAAGTGAAGCCCTTCTATTAAAGTTGGGGTTGGATTTCATGAATTAACATGAAATATTGCTTTCTTATTCTGCCCTGGTTTCTGTAATAAACACGATCATGTATTGCACATAAATCATATCGGGGGATCATTTCACTGCAGACATAGTGAAAAGAAAAAGATCTTCCAAATGTGGCAGTTTGAAGTTCATATTCACATTGTTTTAGAGTTAATGAGAGACTGAGGCCTGGGCATAGCCAGCAGAGCGAGGGCTGCAAACTGTAGGATTTCAAAACGCAGCCAATAGTCACAGCAAATGGTTTCTTAGAATAGACAATAGTTTGGGCTACATTTGCCGGTTTGCTTTGGCTGTTTTACACTGCTCTGGCACAGCAATGCAGGGGTAAACCCAGCTTAACTGGGTGGTTAAACCATGTTTACGGCTGCTTGCGTTGCTGGAATGGCACAATGCTGCCCAAGCGAACCAGGAACTCTGGCCCTTAATATTCAACTCTGAGAACTGGTGATCTCCAAATACATTGCTCCCAGCACAATTAATGAAGCTGAGCTAAACACAAAGATCTCTGGTATTGAAGCCTCAGGTAGCTCAGACAACAAAATGAACTGACCACGTACCAAAGATCTCAAAAATGCGCACACCACAAGTTGTGACTAGCCCATGAAAAGTCATCCTGAAGATGGATCTTTGCTTTTAGGAGGAAAAAAGCTGTGAAAAAAATGAATACACATCCCACGCCCATAAGCATCCTGATAAATGTGTGTCTTGATAACCATTTCATTAGGTTGTGATTTGTGTTTTGAGGAGTATCAAAACTATGTGTGACTATTTCACTGGATTTCTTATATCCCTGCTTTGGAAAGTGGAGAGTCTGTGGCTTATCATCATGCAGGGTTTGCAGCATTTCCTGTTGTCTTTCCCTTATTCTCCTGAGCTATTGTAAAAATGTTCGGTATCTTCCTCTAGGTTGTAATCACGTCACCTTAATATTTCACAGCTGCTAAGGGTAACTTTAAACTGAACCATTCGAACACTTACGATTAGCAAGCAAAATGGGGTTTTGAGATCACAGCTGGTTTGGAGTGTTAAATGAACAACAAAAACAACAAAAGTTGCTTCTAACTTTGTCCAAAACTGGAATAAAGTTCTAGGGCTGAAATTGCGTTTATTTTGTTAGTCCACTACAATGATTCAAATTGTATGTCATAGGAAACAGAACAAAAAACCCAACAAAAATACCCAAACAAAATTCACAGTTTGTTTATTTATGCCAAAGAGACTTTTGGTTAAGTCTATGTGTATCTAGCTACAGATTCTCACCTTCATTAACCATGCACTAAAATTATGCTTTCCAACCATGGTTGCTTTTAATCTACATCACTATCAACAAGTGTAATTAAAAGCCGAGGAGACGATTTAGTCCCTGTTTTCAGTTGTACTTGTCATCTGCCCCTTCCTCGGCGTGTTTTTGATCCCATGACTGATAATACCGAGGGGCAGAGACTGTTGGACTGCATTTTTCATGCCACTGTTACACCAGTTCCAGGCTAGTACAGCGTTAGGCTGGTTTTTCTCTTGCTGCAGTACCAGACTATAGAAGTGTTGTTAAATCCTGGCCATAATGCATAAGCATAAGGAATTAGGAACTCAAGGTGCTACATTCCAATGGCACTGCCAGTTCTTTGGAGAAAGAGGGTACAAGAAATGCATGCATCACATTGCCAGAAAAAAGCTCTTCACCAAGCAAAGTGGCACATGTCTAATCAAGCTGATTGCTGGGGCAAATGAGACAGACAGGGGATCAAGTTTGATTTGACACCTCCCAAGGCTGAGGGCTGGTTTAGTGTGTGTACGTTAGCACCCTCTGAATAATCTATACAGTGTGCAAGCTAAGCCTGAACCTTGCAGATTAACTTGTCAATCAGATCATTGATCTGGAAAGTCTCCAAGCTGCTCCACAGTTAAAATGAAGTAAAAAATGTACTGTCTATCTGTCTGACCTGTATTTGGGGCACAGATTTTATGCAAAGCTGTTTGTAAATTCATCCTAACCCTTTTAGAAAACTCCACGTGGTCAGTACCTTCACTGTTACTCCTTAAACGTTAATTGACGAAAAGGTGAAAGCTGTGGCCGGACCTCCATCGAGATGATTCATCACTTCTCTAAACTAAGTAGCCCAGCCTGTACTTTTCCAAACCTGAGGCTAAGAGATAAACATATGCATTTAACTGATACTAATTCTGTCTCTTCCTGCCCAACAGGTTGGTCTTGTAGATGTTCAAGGCGAGCAGGTTACAATAATATCAGAAAATAACATTACCCCAACAAACACTAAGTGTACATGTTAAAAATGGGGCCAAACTGCAAACCTCTGAGCTGGATTGTGACCCTGTCGGAGTGTGGGAGTGTTTGGGTTGGAGCATTCTACAAATATATGGATCAGCCTCCGAATTCTGCTAGAGATGGGGGTTCGTCTTGGGGAAATTCAGATCTGGATATTGATTTGTGTCCATCTCTCATTGAAAGTGATGGTTCTATTAACTTTACACATTTACAGCACCTGTCATCCTAAGATCTCCTGTTATTTTACAACGATCAATTAATAAAGCTTGAGCCATACCCTGATGAGGGAAATAAGTATTATTCCCATTTTACAGATGAGTAAACTGAGGCATAGTAATGTTGTGACTTGCCCAAAGTCACACTGGAAGTCAGTAGCAGAATCAGGGTTAGAACCCAGGAGCCTTCACTCCCAAGCCTATTATGTAAGGCCTAGACCATTCGATCACTAATTATTGAGAGTGGTACATGCACTGGAGGATTGTTTTGTTTTATTGTCTGTCTTGATAGCTTTTGGTAAGACAATGTAGTGTGTTGCCATTGCAATTTCGGACCTGAGCTTACGTATCAGTCTCTGTCCATCATTGATCAGTTACTTTCACTGAACTTTAATGCATCATTAAAAATCCCAGGTTATTTTTCTGCTGAGAGTGTTAGAGGCATCAAACTGCATAAATCACAATGACTGTGTTTGTGACAAAACCAACTAACCAAAAATCCCCTGGATTTAATGTTATGTTAATTCCTGGGTGCGCCTCTCTGTAGGTTCCTTGGCAAATAATTTTCACTTTGATGATGTTCCCTGTAGAAAAAGTAGGGCCAGTCAATAACCCTGATAAATTGAAATTTGTGGTTTGTTCTGGTATCTGTGTGAGAAACAGGGAGAGATTTAAACATGGACCAGCAGAAAGTAGAAATGAATTGTTTTCTTTTCTTTTTATGTTATAAAACATATTGTCAGACATGGCAGAGTTCCTACACAGCAGATTATTATTGTTTCTTATTTAGTTAATATTTATCTTGCTGGATCCAAAGCTCATTGAAATCAATGGGAGTCCTTCTATTGACTTCAATGGGCTTTGGATCAAGGCTTAGGGGTGGCGGATCTATCTGGATTCAGTCATACACTCCACAGCTCAAGAGACTCAAGTCCTCTGGCCACAGAACAAGTGCAACACAGCAAGAACTGATGCAAGTTTCCTGATCCCTGGTTCCTTAACAATGTATCTCAGCCCTGTCCTGGAGAGACCACCTTTAGGGAGTTTAGTCTGGAAGGCACATTTAATCCCTAGCGCCTCTGCTGAGAAAGCGAACACAGGTGCCAGCTAAAACCATTTGTAATAGTTGATTTTGTGATGTGAGCACATGGCCATCAAGAAATACACTGAAGCCCCATACCAAGGTTGGGCTGGGGTTAAGTTTTCCAGGGTATTTGCTAATTAATAATCATATAACATATGAGGATAACAGTCCAGCCTAAGCAAAGTCAAATCCATATTGCACCAAGACACTAAAAGCTCTCTGCAGATTGGAGGGAGAGAGAGAGAGGAGGGATGCGGACAGCACAGGGAGAACTTCTGATCTAATCAGCTAAGAGCTAAGGCAAGCAAGTGTAGGACCAGCTCCTCCAAGTCAATGAAGCATGTTCCACCAGCTGAGGATCTGGCTCAATGTATTTAATCACCAGTGGACCTTCCAGCACAAGCAATGCAGATGACTGCCTAGGTGCTCATGCAGACTTGTAACTCATTGGTCAGACCAGTCTTGTCCTCCTCCTGGAAGAGACGGTGAAGTTATTGCACTGGGATGAAAGGTGGTAACTCTCCTGGCAATGGGGCTGGATGCAAAGGGAATTCATGACCTGAATTCTTCTCTTCCATCCCACTTCTGGCAGCTGAAGACCTCACTTTTGCTGGAAGCCGTGCTCAGTATAAGGCCTGCCCTGCAATGTGACATGGCAAACCTTGGGCCCAGGGTGCAGAGCGTCTCCGAAGTCACTGGAAGCTGTGAATGCTCAGCACTGCATAGGAGGCACTCGGCACCTTGCAGAATCCAGGTTTTTATGTGAAAAAAAGGTTTCCATAGTCAGACAATATAGCAGATACAAGTCCTAAGGCCATCTCTAATCTTGAGCTAGAGCTACATGTCATCAGGGTATGGCAAAGCACCGGGGAATAAATCTAATCTCGGCCTAAGCGGCTAAAACACCCATTGAAGTTAATGGGAATTGTGCCCCTTTGACCAGGACCGTATTTGGCCCATCAGGAAGACAGTTGTTCATACCGAAAAATACCATGCTGTCTTGTAATGGATCAGCTGTTTAACAGGCAGCCAATGTAAAGCTTTCATCACAGGGGATACATACTGTGAAAATTTTGTCTGAGTGATAAACCTTGCTCCATGGAGAGCCTTCTGGAGCCTGGGTTATCTGAGTCCTGCAAGCACAGAATAGTTTAGAAGTGACAGCCCATGCCCTTGTAATCAGTGAAGTAACAACAATCACAGCCAAGCAATAGGCCTCAAATAGTAAAGGGTAGAGTTATATTAGCAATGGAAAGAAAGCTTGGGAAATGGATAAGGCCACTGAACAATGTCCGCAAATAACCATTTGTTCTCATCAAAGGAAACAAACATAACTATCTCCGCAGCATTTATCGTCCAAAGGTTCTGACCCACCAGTCAGCCTGGATACCTGGGCTGTTATTGCTACTTAAATAGAGCCATGCGAATGACCAGGGGTTTTGGGGGGTCAGTGATCAAATCAAAAACATAATCATTTTTAATTTTTTCAGGTTGAGCTGAAATAAAAAAATTTAAACAGAGTTGATAAAATTTAGTTTTGGGTTGAACAAATCATTTTGTTTCGATTTTGAAGGTCTTATAATGTTTTTAATCGGTTTTTAAATCAAATTGAGAGCAATTTCAACATAATACATCTTTCTGAAATGAAAAGTTGCAACATTTCATTTTGGAAATGCCCACATGAACCAGTATCAAATTTTTATTTTTTCAAGTGAAACACTTTGCCAAAATCAACCTAAGTTCACAAATGGATTCAGTTAACCCAACTCTGTAATTACCTTTTTTGCCAAAAAAAAAAAAAAAAAAAATTACATGAAAAATGTTGCCTAGCTCCAGCTCCAGTTCCAGTTTAGTTTTGTGCGAAAGATCGGCGAATCTGGCTATTGTGTGTGCATGATTATTGTTGCCCATGGTATAAACGATGGGTATCAGAATGACGATGCAATATAATTTACTGGTACCTTGTGCTCCCTGCCCCCATTCCCTCATTTGTATTTCTCACCCACCTGTTACACTTTCTCATAACCTAGATTGTGGGCTCTTGGGGGTAATCTTCTTCCTATATGTCTGTACAGCACCTGACACAATGGGGTGATCCTTAATTAGGGGCCCTGGCTGCCAGTGCCATGTAATAAGAACTAATAAAAGCCCACATATATCAGCAAGGAGATTTTGAAATTTCTGAGGCACTTCATGATAATGAAGTTGTTTTTAATGTCCTAAGTACAAATACTAAGACTGGCCACAGGCCAGTTATATGGTTAAAATTAATTGAAATTAATTTCTAATTAATACATTCAGGGCCGGCTCCAGCTTTTTTGCCACCCGAAGCAGTGGGAAAAAACAAAACAAAAAAAGATTGCGCTCCCGCCAAAGTGCCACTGAAGAAGAAGAGACGGAGTGAAGGACCCACCACCAAATTGCCGATGACGACTAATGCAAAGCACGTGATCAGCTGACGATAACCTTGACGTGCCACCCCACTACTGGATGGAGTGCTGCCCCTTTCTATTGGCCACCCTAGGCACCTGCTTCCTTCGCTGGTGCCTGGAGCCAACCCTGAATACAATTGAACACAAAAACCTAAATATCATCACATTAAAACCCAATCTATAAACAGGAGAAGAAAAAAAGTTTTTTTTTAAATTAGCACTCGTAAAACATGAACTGGTAGTGGCTCAAACCACAATATTTTTTTCTTTGTATAGTAGCCAAGTGGTTTCCTTCAGGTAGTTACTATTGCTGGAAACATAATGAAAACAATTTACCAACAGCCCACCACCCCCATTGTAGTAGCTGATTCACTGCTTTGCATGCATCTATAACCAATTTTAAAACAGACATAGAATGCTAGAGGGATGGGAGGGCTGAGCATAGGGCTGGATGCCAGGAACTCCCAAGTTCGGATCCTGGCTCCTAGAGCTCTGCCCTGGGGCTAGTCACTTAATCTCTCTCCTCCATCTCCTCATGGGTAACCTGTGAAAAATGCTGGCTTGTGTCTCCTTCCATATTGTGTCATAAGATAACCAGAATACCATGTGCAAATGAGACAATGGTATTTTCAGTTTTGATCCAGGCGTTGTACAACATCATTAAAATACCTACTTCTCTTTTCTCTGAAAATTCCACTTAGAAGTTTGACAAGAGAAGGCCTGTGTCCCTGAATTCCCCTCGCAAAGACATTAATAACCCCATGAAAAGATCCTGGATGTATAAAGGCCAATAGTTACATTACATTAATCTCAGTATTTCCCATGATATTTGATATTTGACGAATTAAGCCAATATGCTAAAAAGAAAAAAAAATGTAAGTGAGCGCATTAACTTTCAGACAATCTGGGAAATGACTTTGGCAAGACTTAGCTGCAGCCTGAAGGTTCTGAGCCAGATTCTGACTGGTGACTGCAGCGCCTGCAATGCATAGCAGAAAACAGGTTGCCTTGATCCTGCTTCCTTCCCAAGTTGTGGGTGTTCCATGGCGCAGTCATGGAAGGAACTGGATCATGGTGAAACTGAGCCTTTTCTGCTCGTTCACGTCCCTTGCCTTTCTAAACAAACCTTCTCTGAACTTTGGTTTACATGGAACTCCCTTATGCTGAAAGCCCAACAAAGACGGGGGAAAGTCATTTCCCCATATATACAATTGCCTGGAGCATGTAACTGCTCCTTAAATTATTCCTACTCCTAGCATTACAGTGTTCAAGTGAGCTTTGTGTCGGGCTGGGCCAACAGTGCCAACCCCAAATATACACACAGCAAAAGTCACACGCCTTAAAATCATGAGACTGACATAAAATTAATGCATTTTTTTAATAGGTTCTTTTTATTTGCCTGCTGGATTGCGAGCCTTTTAGATGCAGTTGGGTTATATTTTCAAGCTGTTCTGCACAAATCCGCGAGCTAGAAACTTGCTTTGATTTTTTTTAATGAATTAACCCCATGGTTCCAGGAGCTGGAGCTTCAAGACAAAGACGAACCATTGTGACACACATGTTAAAGCCATGAGCATTGGTGACATCATTGCAGGTGAACACATGATGTTGTCACTTTTGCAACTTGAGTTCCAGAAACTCATCTGCCTCTGGGCTGGGCTGATCCCAAAGTGACTGTACTTCCTGGCTGGGCAAAAGGGCCAACAGATCACCATAGAAACCCTGTAGCAATAGCTGTTCAATGTGTCCCATGCCTGCAGCTGCACCACACCTGCTTCCCGTCTAGCCTATCCTCCCCCATTTGCCTGCTCTGTTCCAGTCTAGTCCCTACCTGCCTCTGGTCCTGACCACTGGCTTGCCTCTTGATCACGACTCAGGCTATCCTGTTTGGTTCTGTCCTGACATCTGGCTCCAACCATTGGCTTGACTGACTCTGCCTGCTGAGTCTACTTTGACCACTAGGCCAGACTCCTGCTCTGACCGCTAGGTTGCACTGTCTACACCTTAGTGTGTGCGAGTGGTGATTTAGGGGAGGTTAACCAACATGAGCCAGAATTTATTACATCATCCCTGCATTTATGTCGAGGAACGACCACTAGCATAATCGAATCGGACCTGAGTAATTCAGGCCATAAAATTCCACCCAGGAACATGTGGCTGAACAAGAGTAAAGCTTTTAGAAAGATATCCACCGTAGCTAACAAAGAAGCTTGAACCTGCTAGTGTGAATCAATACTTCCAGCCCAGAGAAGATGGGATGTACATTGCTTCCAAGATGCGTCAAAGAGGAAAATAAACCCTATTGTCCTTATTGCCTCGTGGGATAGAAATGTCTTTGACCCCAGAGCTGGGCAGATTATTTCTTGCTGTGTCGCATGGCTGCTGAGGCCGAATGGCTCTGCATGCGTTCACCTGTGAGGAGCCCCAAGGAAAGCAGAGGAACTTCTGAGAGAATCTCAACAGGAAAGTCATGTTACTCTGAGTTTTTCTCAGCACTTTAATGAAGCAATCCCCTTCATCTCAAGAGGCATCGGGGATCCTTGCAATATCAGGTCCTGTGTAAGACAAGACAGTGCTCAGACAAATGGAGGAGGGATTTCCTGAATAGGTAGTGTCCTAAGGTGAGATTTGAAGGCTACGAGACAGATAGTGGTAACTAGAGAGGCCAACTGAACCAAGGGCAGGGTTTGTTTTCAACACAGAGGAAGAGAATACTGGAGAGGCCAATTACTATTGGTTATAAAACTAGGCTATTACTATGTGCAATGTTTAGAGGTTTCCTTTAACCCCAGTGAGACCCAATTCCATGTCAGAATCAATTGCAGACACTGTGGCCTTTTACAGTGTGTGACTGTATTTTCTCTGTGGAGATGAGTTGATCTCTATCTGGTGCTGAGTGTGTGCAGAGAAAGCAGCCAGGAAGGTTATGAACTGATTGGCCCCCCAGCCATTGTGCTCACCGGCTTTTCTTCCCTTTCGGTTTTTCTTTCCTTGATACAGGTTTTAAAGTACCATGTGCCCAAGCGATTAGTGACCTAGCGGGAAGGCAAGCCCTCGATTTGTGCACAGTGCGTGATATGGCATTACCTGGATTTTGGTGTCCAAAGGAAATGAACCCTGAGCGCCACCTTGCCATGCTGCTCAACACAGGAGGACCAAACGTTCAGAGGTGAGATACATCGGGCAAAGTTCTCCTTAGTGCAGCGGGAATGTTGATGCCAATCTTGTTCTCTGGAAGATCCATGTACAAACAAGGATGCTGAGGGGAAAAAAAACAGACAGGAAGAAAACAGTGAAACACGATGCACCTGGTTCACTCACCCTTAGCTCCCGTATCCTGCTTTCCATACTATCTTGTGACTAACACTTGGGGCAGGCAACAGGAGGTGCACCTAAGTCATGTAGGTGCTTCTGAAAACGCCACTGGTAGAAAACAGCCAGCAGCAGTAATAATGCTAGTAGCAGACGTATAGTGAAAATTCCTCCCCCCACTCCCGCAGGCAAAGGGGCACCAGAAGGCCTATCTGCCATGTAAGTCCAACTTTTAGCCCACAACTAGGACTCTGGCTGCACAGATGTATAGTTCAGTCCTTGTGTGGGGCTTTCAAGATGTAAATTGCTAGCTAACAAAAGACATAAAATGAACTATTCTGTAAATGATAGGACACTTCCTCTATATCGTCTCATCTCTCCGAATGGCTTTTAGAATGTAAGCTGCTTTCAGGCAGGGACCATCTTTATTTCTCTTTGTCCAGCCATACGACACATGGTGAGCTGCTTGCAAAATCCAGATCAGGGATGGTTCAAATTCAGGTTTCATTTCTTCCAGCTAAACAATGTTTGTTAACAGATGAGCAAGGCAGTGAGTGAGCCAATGACTAGTGCACTGGACTGGGAGTCAGGAGACCTGGGTTCTAGTTGCTGACTTGGCCACTGACCAGGTTTCTGATCTTGGTCAAGCCACTTCACCTCTCTGTGTACCCCTGGTCAAGCCACTTCATCTCTCTGTGTTCCCCTGGCCTCCTCCCTCCTCTGTTCAGAGCAGGGGCTGTCTCTCAGCAGGCCTTTGGACAGTCCCTGGCACAATGGGCCCCTAATCTCAGTGGGAGTTTGTAGGCATTTAAACCCAAACAACAGCCGCTACTGGGAGATGGAAGGGGGCCTTATCCCAGCTCTAGATTAGTGGTATTTTGGATTGACAAAACCTCAGGATGAAATGCCCAGCCGGGGAAGCACTGGCATTTGCAAGAAGAGGTGTAAAAATGCCAGCCCTGGCACCAGTTAAGCACTACCTTGCTGCCTCTGTTACCCTCGCCCCTCTGAGCAGGGAAGAGGGAGTCTGAGCCTAAAAGAGGAAGGAAAGGAAACCTTGAACTTGGGAGTGGTCCGGCAGGGCAGCTGGCAAACCCTGGCTCTCCTTGCAGCCTGAATAGCTTGTTTAACACACTCCTTGGTATGGGGGTGCATGGAACAGACCCCTGCAGGAGGCCAGGGAGCACTTGCACCCCCTTGTCTAGCTGTGCCTGTAGCAACAATTAGCCATTTGCATTCTGGAGCCAGAGTTTGTCGGTGAGCTGGGCGATAACTGGATTTGGGATGGGCACATGGAGAGCACTCCTGTAGTCTCAGACCTGGGACTGGGATTGGATTGGCCTCTGAGTCTCCGTCCGCTGCACACGCTCTGCAAGCCAGCCCAACGCATTGCTGGCAGCGGTGTCGCCCTGCGTTCACACTGCAGCGCCATGATGCGGAGCGGGTCTCTCTTCTTGGCTTTTAGACCGGCCAAGTTTGCGCCCCATCTTTGCCTTAGGGGCGCGGCTGGCCCTGAAGTCTGGTTTGTAGAAAGGGGGGTTCATTTCCCTGAGCTCAGGTAATTCACACTGAATAATCGATCCCAGGAATTAAGCCCCTTGTTCTGCTCACACGGTCTCTAGGAGCGGGTCAGTATTTCCTCACGTGGATTTGTGGTTTGAAATTCGGATTGTTGTATGGCTTGATCGCGGGCGCTTCGCGAGTGTTAGATACGTGGCTTTGCTTGGCCACAGGTGCCATATGGGGGACTTCTGCTCCCGGAGTGGATGCGTGGGGCAAACACACCCGTGCGAGGAAATGTTTGTGGGAAGCGAATGCAAAAGGAGCTGGAGTGAAATCCAATCTAAAAATCCGGCAACGGACACACAGAAAGTTGCCAGGTATTTTCCTGGCACTTTTCAAATTCCCATATTAACCATTATTAAAGTTGGGCCACAAAATCCGATGTGCGCCCGTTTGGGAAATGATTCTGCGCGCCTCCCCTGACCATTCCCATAATCTAGTTTGCTGACACGATTATTGGTGGAAATCAAATGGAAAGCGAATTGTATGCGCTTAGCCGGTCAGGGAGCAGGGTGCTTTCTCTGACCTCTGACAACAAAGCCACGCAACTGGCATGTAAACTGTTCCCGATCAATTCACAGAATGAGGAGATCCGCTGAGAGACTCGTCTAACGAAATCGTTACGGAACTGGAGAGCTTCAGAACTGAACCGAATTCATTGGTTATCCCCGGGAATCCGAATTTCGGATCTATCCCCCTTACACCCAGGTGCTCGCCTTCCGTCTCTGCTAGAGTCGGATTTAAACTCTGAAAGCAACGGAGGCAGAAGTGACTCGCTGGTACTTCTCAGCCGAAGGGTACATTTCAACCGGCCGAGAGCCATTTCCCCCACACCGGCTTCCTGAGCTGCTTTTTTATTTTGCAACCTCTCCAGCCCTGTCTCGGGCTCCTGCGAAGTCCCTTCCACAAAGCTGGCCGGATTCCTCTCTGCGAGGTCTGCTAAACCCGGCAGATGTAGGTGGTTTCTCGGTGCCCTGTTGCTGCATCGAGTAGCCAGCTCTACCCCTCTAGCCCCTCTCCCAGACTAGTCAAACAGACAGACACAAATAGCTCGCTACGAGTTTTCCTGTGGGCTCCGTAGTTTCCCTTTCAACTTGTTTCAATCACCTGTGGAGTGTATCCTCCGCTTGGCCACTGTGGCGCTTTTGGGTTTACACGGCTCCTTTCATTCTGCTGGAGAAAGGAAAAAAAGGGGGGCGGGCATACCCCAGAAAAAGGGCAAGGCGGTGACTGAACAGCCAGCCGGCAAACTGACCCTGGGAGTCAGTAATCACCCAGGGATCCAGTCTACCTGCTTCTTTCTTCGCCGTGGGAGCAGCCTGCCCATCTGGAACTGCTTCTCCCCACCCTCCGAATTAGAAAAAGGGGAGAGTTCAAATGTGCCAGGTCCATACTGTCCTGATTAGGAGGAGCAGGGAGGGAGGCCGCACTCGCTGGCTCTGGAGATGCCCGGCCGCAGAGTTAGAGACCCGGCACACGGGTATCTGTGTGGGCAGCCTGTGTCCTTTGGGGAAGCGAGACACGGCGCTTTGCACCAGGAACTCTGCTGGGGTTTGGTCTCGGCGTCAGAAGACAGGTGTTTAAAGGGCGGGGTGGGGGGTTCTGTATCTGTTGGCACCAGTTTTCAGGGGGGCTTTTACAAATGAATAATAAAGGGAATTGATCTCGGGCAGCCGGGCATGCAGCGGCTGCTTCCTGGCCGGCGATCGCATGGGTGTGTTACAAAAACTGCTGGAATGGTTGTTTTCGTTTCTCGTTTCCTTTCGCTCAAAACACGCCCCCCCCCCTTCCCCGGTCATTCATTAATTTGATCACATCCAAAAGATGCTTTCAGAAACTTCACTGCTTGTTAAGTCTCCTCGCCTGATGCTTCCCATTCATTTCTAGCGAGCTATCGGGCTTACATGAGCGTGTGTGTGTGTGTGTGTGTGTGTGTGTGCGCGCACGCGTGTGCGGGGGAGGGTCCCTGCTGTTATTGTAACGATCCAGGTCAGACTGTTTTACAGGCTCAAATCCTCACTTTTAATCCCGAAAAGGAGGGGAGGGGGAGCGCCCAACAGCGTGATTTTAGCAAATAGCATCGTTTGTTAATCTCTGTTATTTAATCGATGAATTAACAAATACAAGCTCTGGTGTTAGTGGTTCTGGCACTCGATTGTAGCTCGATTGCCAAGAACACCTGGGGAGATTGTTCTGTGTCCCCTTTCCCCCGAGGGGTCTTTTTGCCCACTCATAACCCAGCGGTTCACAGGAACACCTCTTGGGACAATAATCTGCAGGTTGCTGCTTTAACTTCCCGAAAAGAAAGGACCGCTAGCAATCGGCGGGTTATTAGACCCAGACGCGACACACCGTTGAGAAAATTCTAGGGATCTATGCATCCAGGTCTACCTGTATCTCCAGAGCTGTATCTATTAGATAGAATAGCTTCGTTTATGAATGTTGCTATATTGATGAACACCTATCGAGCCATCTCTGATAACTCTACATACACATATCGGTCTAGCTGGCGCCGTCCCTGGGTATGGGTGCAGAGGGTGCACACGCAGACAGACTGGCTAACGGATGACATGTACCATTTGACTGTTCTTACCTATAAAATAATTTAGATCCAATGGTTCTTTCCTCACTCCTATTTTGTTGGAAGCCAGCGGGCGTTTTCTGTTTATTGTAACCTACACGCACAAGTAAGTTGCATGTTTGGATTTGTGTGTGTGTGTGTGTGTGATGGATGTGTGTCGCAAACCGGTGCCGTTGCTAAGGAACCGATGTCTAAACATTTATCCAAAACACACCATCAGACTCCCCAAATGACTCCACTTCCCACCCCGACTCCAACAAAATCTTGGTAATCGTTAGCGTCAGCAAAATCGTGTTTGTGTCAGTGTGCAAATACATTGAGAGGAGCTGGTGTCAATGGAAGAAAAGCGGGTGAAACTGGATGTTTTCAAATGGGCTCCGAATGCTGTTTCTGTGCTGGTCTAGCGTCTCTACAAAATATACGTAACACGCACAGCGATAGGCGTGTACAAACGACACAGTATACACCTATACTTTAATTAGATGTGAGCGTAGGGTATATGCGGATAGATACACACGTGTATGATTTAGGGCGAGGTTACTGCCTGAGTTTTGCCCAGATCCCATTAGAATAATGAGGTGAGGGGTAAAGCCATTATGCCTTGTCTGATTATGCTGCATAGCCCCGTGTACTGGGCTCTGACATACTTTTTCAAATGGAATTTTTAAACACTGGGTTTGAAGCGATTTTTAAATACCAGCTCCTGTTTCGCACGGGGCTGGTCCCCTAGCCCCGAGCCTTCGGAGCATTGCGAAAAAGCTGCCATTGTAAATCCGTGTCTGTCCTTTTAAGGAAACGGAACAGGAGCCAGAGCTGGGTGTGTGGCTAAGGGCCGGGTTTCTGACTGACAGTGAGGAATAGATCGATTTGGCTTTTATGCATCGGTCTAGTTTCTGAAGTGTGAACGCAGCAAGGGTTAATGAAGTCCCGGAGCTGGAGTCCCATGGTGGTGGTGGGGGGGAGACACACACTAAAAAGGGTTAATCTCGTCCCAACTCAGTGAAGACTTTTGTAATTGAAAATCAATCAACCTGCTGGACTGTTGAGAACAAGGTCAGAGCTCAATGATCAAAGAGTTAGAAAATAGTGGCGGTAAAAGGGGGGGAGGGCTTTGTACAGGGTGGAAAAAAAATATCTCCCCTGACTGACCATTACATCCAGTCTGTCTGCACGGCTAGATCTGGATACACACCGCCTCACACGCGCACTTCAGGTCAGGAGGAATCCAGAGAATGTGCGTCGCTGTAGTAAAGGCTGATCTGAGTTTTGCACACACCGTGTGACTGGGGGGGGGGGGTGTCTTTCCTTTGACTCCCACCCTCGCAGCCCTCACCGCCTTATAACACCCTAGCGTAGCCTTGCTACTAAGCAAGTGTTTCCTGGTGACATTTCCCCCTCCAGGAATGGTAGAGAACTTTCCTCCAGAGGGTCAAACGTTGGTGCCCAGCTCTGAATGCTGCTGGCTCTGCCTCCCTCTCCTCTTCTGCCCTTTTGCAGGCTCTCCTGGCAGGATTTTGAGCCCTAACATACGAGCATATCAGTAGTCATTGTTACTTAAAGTCTAAGCTAAGCCAGACGTGATGTAGAAATCGCGCATCGTGGTGCCCGAAATGCGGGCTGACAATGCCAACAATACTGCACCGCATATGTGAGGCTCCGAGGCTTTGTTGTCCCGGGGGATAAGCGCCAAAGGAATAGGTTTACATGCAACTTTTCCTGACAAACAGTCCGGACACTGTGTTTATACGTTGCTCCACTCTGGATAAATAAAGTGCAGTAGAGTTTGTGTCTCTGTCTCCCCGCATGTTGTTATTTTCCAGAAATCTGGATTACTGGAAATATTTTCTTTAAAGGCGGAGAGAAATCCAAACAGTCTGAAAAACGTGGTGGGAAATGGTCGTGGAAGTCGGCAAAGGGGCTAGAGACGCCGGATTAAAAACTTGGGGCACTTTAAAGGGATTCCTCGCAGTTCTTCCTGAAAAGATGAAACCGGCCGCTAAGAGAAGATGGACGGGTCAATTTTACATGTGGCCCTAAAATAGATCGCGAGGTAGGTCCGTGTGAAATCTCCGGCTGCTAACTGGGCGCAAATGGCTTCGTATCTCTTAAGGTGTGTGTCAAACAGCGGCGATTCTGGATTTCTCTCAGGGCGTAACTGACATCAAATAGAGAGCTAAACTCTAAAGGGAAAATAAAGACTATAAGTTCATGGCTGTAAGCAAAGGGGGGGGGATGCGTACGTGTCAAAAGTACATAGTTCACTATAGTATGTGCATGCTTGAAACCCAGGTTGTTCAGTGCTGGGCTGTAAAAAGGACCCTGGAAGCTGCTGAGAGCAGGAATCTCTTGCAGTCCACCTGCAAACGCTGGGGCTGGGGTGGGGGCGTGTGTCTGTCCGGAGCAAATAACCGGTGCTGCTGTTTAAATACCCGCCCCTTAGGGATGAGGAATCGCCTTTCCAGGATCTTGCCTTGATTGCTGGGGGGGTGTCCCTGCCGGTCCAAGGCCCAGAGCCCCCGCCTGAAAGGCGACAGGAGAAGCGGACGGGGCAGGAGACAGGGAGCGGTCGAGAGGCCGGAGTGAAACTGGAATGCCAGGGTGGTAATTGGGGTTTCCAACTCCGCCGCCTCCGCAGGGGTGGGAGGGCAGGGCGTTTGCCAGGCCAGACGCTGCAGAGAAGGGAGGCGGCCCAGGGGGAAGGGGGCAGTTCTTGGACACGTAAAGAGAGAAGAATAAGGGTGAGGGTGAACCCCTGTGCCTGAGATTTTGCAGACTGGCGGTAAAGCCTGTGTGTGTAGATAGGGATATATTGCAAGGGTGATACTCATGGACACACTTAGTCTTCCCTGGATCTGAATCTGATCCGAGTTGCAAGCACTGTTGTCACCTCTTGAGAGAGAAAAAAAAACCCCAAATCTATAGGCCACTCGGCCCAACTTCTCTGGTCCCCATTCAATGCCTTGACAGCATTTTCTGGAGTGGTTTGTCCAACCCTTTTGCCTTCCCTGCTGTGCCTCTGCTCCCCTCCTCCCCCCTGCCCCCCGGCTGACTTCCAGAACACTCGGGGCCCATGGGCTATCCCTGGCGGGGTGGGAGGGTAACAACTTGTGCCCGGTAAAATTCTGGCCATGGTCAAGCTAAAAAGCGCGTTGTGTAGAGACAATCAGCTTTACAACCAACCCTGGACATTCAGGGGAGTGATCTTTGAGGAAATAGACTTTTCTCCTGCATGGAGCGGATTGCCTGGCCTCTGTCAAATATTGCGAGTGCTTTCCGCGACGTGCGCGGGTATAAAATAACATATGTTGCAAAGAAGTGACAAATCAAGTGGCAAACCCATCTGCTAGGCAGAAACCAGGGAGGCTGCTGCATCTCAGGTTGTTAATCCGATTGTTGAAAAGCAACCGTACAGTGTTCAGAGGGAGACAGAGACAAAGGCGATGAATAAAATATTAGACATGTTTCATAATGAATAATAAAAGTTCTCGCCAGCCGGAGTTAGCAAGGGGCTGCATTAATCTCTGCAGCAGGAGGGCCAGGGGAATGCTGCTCAGACCTGTCCTGTCTCAAGCAGGGCAAAACACGGCAGCGCTTCCCTGAGCAGGAGGAGTTTGCACCCAGTGAATGTCCTGCCCCGTGGCAGGGAATGATGCAATGGGCAGGGGAAGGCGCCGGGACCAGGGTAGTTAATTGCACTGCCGGAGTTGAATGAGGCGCATGGCAGCTTTGCTAGCGGGATCCCAGGGGCGCACACCGCATTAATTCTTGAGACTCTCCAGTCTAAGCGGTCGGGCTCTAGGACAGCATTGAATCAAGTGACCCATTTTGTGTCACTCTCCCCGACCGAGGTTGCAGAAAAATGTGGTTTCTAAACTGGTCGCTCTCTTGGGGCGCACGTGTCTTCACTGCAGCTCAGGGGGCGGCTCTTTCCTCACCTGCCACGGGTTCGCGGCTTGGCTTTTTGCGAAGCGAAGCCACAGGGCTAAACCTCTGTTGTTACTTCTATGGAATTATCGCCTCAAAATAACATATACATGGCGGGGGGTTGGGCCCTGGGTACTTACCCGAAGGGCATCTTGGGTAATATCCCTTGAACTGAGATGTATCATTATATAGATGAAATTCTAATCTATCTGGAAGTAGATCTCTCTACCTCTGTAGGTATGCGTGTGTGTATATATAAATCTCTCTACCTCTGTGTGTGTATATATCAATCTACCTCTGTACATGTGTGTGTATGATCACTGAGGAAATAGACTTTTCTCTATACACACACACACAAATTAAACTCCTAATATATGACTAATGTTTATATAGTGAGCTATATAAATTGAGCCTATACTCCTAACATATATATATATATATATATAAAGTAGGCATCTGTTAGGAGTATAATGTGTGTGTGTGTGTGTGTGTGTGTGTGTGTGTAGAGAAAATAAAGAAAAGTCTATTTCCTCAATGATCATACACACACATGTACAGAGGTAGTTTGATATATACACACACACACACACACACATATATATATATATATGGTAGGAGTATAGGCTCAATTTACAGTTCATTCCAAATGTGTTTCCAATGTACCTTTTCACGGACAATTTGCCAGATGAAATATCTCCTATTATTTTAGGAAGCGGCCCGGTGTCATTAAAATGCCACCGAAAGGAAAGCGCGAGGTGGAGCAACCGCACAAAGGGACAGACGGTGATTTTCACATTTCTATTTGACGGACCAATTTAACATTATCTGCTGAGCAGACAGTGCCCTCCCCTCGCTGGCTCCAGGCCGTTTGTTCTCTAGGGAGGGGGGCTATAGACCCAGCCTGGGGTGGGGGGTGGTAACTCTGCGCACCTGTTGGCCGTTGCCAAATCGTTCCCCTTTTCTTCCCTGGTTCCTTTTGGGGGCCGCCCCTTAGGGTGAATCTCACGTGCTCCTCTTTTCTCACTGTCCCGCCGCAGGCTGCAGAGCAGAAAGCAGGAGTCACTCCGGCAGGACAGAAAGTCGCTCTTACTTGCTCCTGAGCAGCTGCGGCTCCCCAACCAGCCCCCCGGTCAAACAGCCTGTTGTCACTAACAACACTTCACTGCAGCTTCTCCTGTGCTCCTGGGGTGCTAGTGAGCGGGGTGATGGGGTGGGAGCAGGCGTGTATTTCAAGCCCACTCCCACCTGACTCTTTCTCGCCCCCCACCTCAAGCCACGCGAGGAAGAACTCGGTCTGAGTCTGTCCGGCTCTCACTCATCACAGCTGCCTTAAAAATCACCCCACTCCCTGGCTCTGAGTTTCCCTCCTTGTACTTCCCGCCCGCCCCCCTCTGCTTTTGGAGGATTGACATGGCCCTTCCCTTAGGGCGAAGTGTCAGCAGAAGCTCGATTTTCAGCCCAGGCGCTGATGGCACCCAGATTTATCTTAAAATTAGTCATGGCAATCCCTCAGCTGTCTCCACCTTATCTGTTTTCTTCCTGAGCCTGCAATCCAGGCAGAAAGGGCAGATCTCTGGATCCTAAGGCAATACGGAAGGACACCACCATCGAGTCTGTTGTTTTGGTAAGGGATAGGAGATCCCCCTCCCAGTGAAAGTTCAGATCGATTATTGCTAACATCTCAGGCTAGGATCCCTGGCGGTCTGAAATATTGGCCCCTTATATCACATGTCTCTAGATGAGGTCGTTGCACGTTGGGTTTCTTTGTCCTGGAGAACAGATACGACTTAGATAATGTTTTCATCCCTCTAGCCACGAGGCTAGATTTCTGATTTCTGTCTCCGTGGGGCTCCTGGGATATTTGGGGAAAGCAAAGCTGCCAATTTTCCTTAAAAAAACGCTTTTTCCTGAAAACTGATTTTTCTGTCTTTCTCTCAACAATAATTAAATGGCTGCCTGTGCCTCCCTCTCCTTAGAGAGGCTGGTGAAATGCACGCCACAGGTTGAAACAAACAAACAGCGTAGATGGGGATAGTGACCGGACCTACCTCTCTCTCCCCTGCTAGTTTGTTTCAACCTGTGACGTGCATTTGTGTTCTGCTCCGAGATCAGTGTGTCTGGTGAGCTTCCCATTCATTTCCTCCCGCGCCCGGGCTGAAGCTGGGAGGAGGGAAGGGGAGAGGGGAATTGCTGCTTGTGAGAATTGTTATTTTTCATCAATCACTCGCAATTTGTCTAAGTGCACAGGACAGGACACCAGCAGCCCTGCTGACTGAGGTCACAGAGACAACACAGCCGTGGAGAAGAGCAAATTGCATTCGCTCACGAGCTCCCAGATCCCAGTGACTGGCTTTGCATGAAGAGGGGAGAGAGCGAAAGGTCCATGTGACATGAGGGAAATATGAAGGACTTTGACAGGTCTTAAACGGCCTGGCGCCAGGGCCTAACTCTACAAGCTAAAAATAGAAAGGGGGCGAGGAGTGGAGATGGGCAAAGATGAAAGGGGGCAGAGAGAAAATGGAATGGGAAATTCGGCTGAAAGTTTAGATGTTTGCTTTTTGGGAGGAGAGCTTTGTCCCGGCTAACTGGGGGCACCAGGGAGGAATCTCCTTAAAAGACTCTGTTGCAAGGCTTACACCCTGGGATTCAGGCAGCGGGTTTTCAGGCAGACACACTGTATGGAAGCTCATCATATTGTTTTATATTGATAGCAGTAATCTATTGTAATGATCGATTCTGTCTTCTCTTTCCCCTTGGCTTCTCCTCTTTGAAATGAACCCACAGCGGTTGGTGATCTAAGCTACGCCTCCCTTAATGCTGGGAGTCTGTTTCATGTTTCATAAAGTGTCGCGTTTTAGCTCCCCGATCTTCAATCCTGATGGTAAAGCCCAAGGCTAAGAGGAAGAGGGGGGAACTACAAACAGAAGACGTGCAAAGAAACCCAGGCCTTATAAACAACTGTAAGTGGCCCTTTTCCCCTCCTGATCCCCCCCCCCACTGTTTCACCTCGAGGATAGGGGTTATTGTTAGGAAATCGTCTCTATTTATATAAGATAAGTCATCATTAAAAAGAGAGCTAGTCCCAGAAGGTTACAGGAGAAGGAAATGGCAGAGAAATGATTAGATCAAAAGGCAGAGGACAAAAAGAAGAATGTTCTTGCTTTGTATTTGTGGAGCAGAGAGAATCCAAATCTTTCCCCTGGCTTCCTCCTGAACTTCGTGCGGTGTGATACTAGACATGTAACCCCCATACAGTGCTCCATTAACCCCATCCCACGTGGGGGTGTCCTATGTACGATAAAGGACTTCTCCGTGTACACTTTCACAATCTCACCTCTCTACATTTAGTAGAAGGCCGTAATTATTATAAAATCAAGTAGGCCAAAAATCTCACACAATCACCATGGGGGAGATTTTTTGTAATGTTTGTAAAGGGGATCTCAAGTGCCTTACAAACACCCCCCCCCCAACACACACACCTCAGTAGTTCCACTGTCTTTGGGATACGTATTTGCATGGCTTCAGTCTTTGTATTGACGCTGATTTTTTACAAATTATTTTCAGAAGAGTTTTTCTCTCTCCGTTTACATTGAGCAAGGTCAGCAATTCCTGCTGCTCTGTCCTGTGCTGTACAGGTAGGGTAATACGGAATATAAACCCCCCTTTTGTGTGCGGGATTTTAGCAGCTAACAAAGTCAGTCATGCGATCGAATTTTGATAGGAATAAAAAAGGAATAAGTAACTCTGGCTCTTAAGGAGCACGGATGTGTTAACAGATTTAATGAATACGGTGATTGTTAATTACGGCTGCCTAGGTGAATAAGGAGAAAGGTATTTTTGATCAAACAAGATCTGAATCTGTTTAGGCACCGCGCAGGTATATACATCCACCTCTTTCTTTGCCTCGTTCCTAATCTGTAACTATATAACATATATCCAAGCACGGCTTGGATATGGTGGTGGTGTTGGAGTGGGCGCAAGAGGAGAGATTAATTATTATTTATTATTATTATGTTATTATGTATCCTATTCAAACGAATCAGGAGACTAAAGAATCGGAGCAGCCTGCTTTCTGGAAAACTTAGAAGTGTTGTTGCAAATAGATTTTTCTAACACTTCTTCCCGGCCCCCCGCAGCTAGAGGTAATTAAAAATACGGAGTAAATTGTTCTGGGTGATACCCGGGGGAGCTGTGATTTTTTTCTCGATCTGAGGCTGCCTTGTTGCAGGTTGCATGTGCAGCTTTATCAGCCTGGGCTTCACAAGGCCAGGACACTCGAGTTCCTGTGAAAAAGGATCCTGGATTGATTCGAGTTAATGTCCTCAATACACCCAGTGCGAAATATTATTGTCACGCCGAATTTCAGCGAGAGGACTGGCCTTTCGTTTGTGTTTGTAGGCGAAGGAGTTTACAGTCATCACCTCCTCTTAACTGCGGCACGCAACCGCCTCTGAACTCTTTCAGGCAGCAGAGAAGAATATACATTGATGGCTCCCCAAAATAATCCTCTGTAGGATTTTTAGAGATGAAGTAAGGGGATGATTCAGATTATTTATTTATTGCACGGTAGCTGCTTTGTAAAGGGGTCGGCATTAATTCACAACAGCTGCGTTTATTATCAGCCAGATTCGAAGTTTGCGTTTTGCTCCTTCAGACAAGATGTGAAAGTCCGCAGGACGTTCAGCACCAGAGCTGCCCGTCGGGCTGTTTGCAAAGCCCCCCGGACTAAAACGCACCGATTTTGCTTTGCCGCAAAAGCCCCGTTTTGTTTGGACTGGAATGCCGCTGCCGTCAGCACATTTCCGCAGAGGCGAAAATCCAAAGTCCAAATTGTGTCTAAATGTCAACACGTCCTGACCCCCCATCCTAACACCTTCCCCTGGTGCTTTAACAATCACCTGCGCACTGTGAGTTCCAGTGATCCCCTCACCCCTCTGAGCGCTCCCTGTTCCCTCAGCAGCAGGTCGCAAGACCCAGGGTGTGGGTTTGGATTTTGTAAGGGGTCAGGCCGGGCCAGGCTGGGTTCTTATCCTCCCCCATCAAGCAGCAAGGAAGGGAGCGATAAAACCACCCTGGACAATGGCAAGAGGCGAACCTGCCGCAGGACAATGGCATGTTGTGAAGTGTCCTGGATAACAAGTGCTTGGCTTTGATTCGGTTTCCCTTGTGGCGCCAGCCAGGGGCTGCCCTCGGCAACCCAGCAACATGTAACAACCACCGGGGGGCAAGGGGAGAGCTGATCGTTGCTTGGCTTTAGGTTCCTGCTGCTCCAGCTCGCCGTCAGCCCCACGCCTGTGTCCTCACCTGGCTGGCTAAGGGAGAACAGACCAGGATCGACTCCCCAGCAGGCGCAGCAGTGAATTCGCCCCCAGCCCTGAAGGAAGAAACTGGGGTTCTTGCACAAGCGTACAGGAAAGTGACAGGGATTACGGGGGGCAGACAGGGCAGAGTAAGGGCCTAGGTTCGCCGCGGGCCAGAAGTTGCAGCCGGCCGGGGGTCTCTGGATGATGCAGAGCCAGGCATGACCGTGTGGACGGGCGGGTGCCCGGTTCCCTGCGTGTTCCTCGCACGCACCGCGCCTTAAGTACAGCAGGAACAGCCCTCGCTCCGGAGGGCCAGATCTGTTTCCCGGCGCACTAGGCGAGTGAGACTGACCCAGCCCTCCCCTCCAGTCTGCAGCGATCCCAGATTGCCGCGGCTGGAAGAAGCTCCCTCTAGCCTGCCTGCGCTTTGCTGCGCGCCGCGGAGGAAAGGCGTAGAAAGCTGGAGCTGGGAACAGCCCCGGGCTCGGCGGAATCTCGCTCCCCCTCCGGGCTCTCCCCGCGCAGGGGCACTCACAGGCTGCCTTGGCGGCCATCTAGGGGTCACACGCTTCTATTCACCAGCCTGAGGCGTGCAGGGGAGGGGAAGGGGAGAGGCATTTCTCTGGAGGAGGAGGGAGGGGACCGGCATTTGCACTGCGCCCATCGGGATTACTGGGGGCTTGGGACAGTTGCTTGGGGTGGGAGGGGGGGCGATCTCCCGGCGCTCCCCTCCCCAATCTCCCAGGGAAGCGTCTGGGCCGACGATTAGGCGGCAGGGACAGGAGCCTTGGGAGGATTGCCGGGCGCTGTTTGAAGATTTTTGGGTAAATATGAAGTGACAAGAGACGGGTCTTTATTGTGGAGTCTCAGCCGCCTGGCGCCAAGCCCCTCTTCAGCAAACGCAGCCCCCGGTTAATCAGAACAGATCTCCAAATGGACCTCTTAAAAAGGACACACACACCCCCTCCCCACCCCCAAACAATGTCTCCTGCGCCTTTAACCCCTCCGGGTGACACCCTCTAGCAGACTATCTATCAAGGGGGGTGGGGGTGCCCGGCCATAATCCCTTTGCAAACAGACTCAGGATTTTCCTTCAAGATTATCTGCATCTAGGCGCCCAGTAAACAAACTCTCCGGATCAGTCTTCCTGGGGAGGGAAGAGCCAACCTTGAAGCATGCAGACCAGTGGGGGGGGGGGGCTTTTTAACGCGCAAAGCTGATGAATAACTTGTCAGGGGATTAGTTAAAATCCTGGGTAAAACTCAGCAGTCAGCAGGCTGCGGAATTTTTTAAAGGGACTATCATTGTCTCCCTGCAGCACCCTAAATTCCCTCTGTTATCAAACCCTTTCCTGCTGGAGGCTTTGCCATCCACCCCCCCACACACACACACACACATACCATCGCTAGGAGAAACAGCGGACGGTGCCTTGAGATAGCTCCCATTGAGAAAACGCAACTTCCCCTTCCCCCCGCCTGGGTGACTCCCCCAGAACAGAAGGGTGACTGCCTGGGTCCCCTTCAATGTTTGATCCTCATCAGCCCCATCCCCGGGCACAAAGCAGCGCCCCCCCAGGTGTCACTTCCCCAGAAAACTCAGTGAGTTGCAAAACAACCCCCGGGTGCCGCGGTCCAGGCTGGTCATCACTCACCCCGGGGCTTTTGGCGTGTGATTCTGGAGCTCCGTCCCCTGCTGAACGCCGCCTGCCAGCGACCTAGGCGAGGGATTTAAAACGGCGATGGGCCGCGCGGACGCCCCCAAATAGTTCAAGCCTCCCGGTGCCTCGCAGTTGCCTGCTCTGACGCCCTTCGCGGTCTGCTAAATTCAGCAGCGTTTCGCAGTTGCATCGATTGGCCTGCACCGCTCGCGGTGGTGGGCCCCACCTAGATTCAGTGTCCAGTATCTGGCGTAAGGCTGGAGTGATAGAGTTTCTCTCTCCCCCCCGCCCGCCCTCTACTTCTTATAAAATTAGGGGGTTGCAAAGAAGAGTCCAGGTGTTGAACTGCTAGTCAAAAGCCACTTTAAAGCACAGAGCCAGCACGCCCTTTGCAAGGCACGTTAAATCAATACAGCTTGATCACTGCATTGCATGGGGGGGGGGACAGGGTCGCTTTCAGATTTCTCTGTCATTGTACACACATCACGCGCACACACACAACTTGCTAGCACACACAGGCGTATATACACACGCACTATCTTAGCACCGATGTGTGCGCACACCGTCCTGTCGATGCACACACAAAAAAAACACGGGCACACGCCCGCTTGTAGATGCCTACGGCGCATTTACACGTAATATTCCCCCGCGCCACATCTATGACTTTTTAATCTGTGCAGCTCCTGCCCTGCTCCCGCCCAGGCGAAGCTGTGTGTGTGTGTGCGCGCGCGCGCTCTGCTTTGCACTTCTGATGTGGGCTAGCTCCTGTCTCTCCTGAGGTTTCCACACGACTCTCCGGGCTGCCCCGGTGCTTCTGTCAGCAGTTCCCCGCCTGCGAAGCGCTCCCCGCCGGCAGCAAATTCAGCGCTGACCCGGTATGCGGAAAGGAGCCGGGGGGTGGGATTTCGAGCACTTTTCTCTGTCATTGGTTAATATTTTATTCTGTTGACATGTTTTCTTACTGCCGGTGCTTCCGACACCTTTTTTTTCTTCTTTTCCTCCCTCCCTCCTTTCCCTTCCCCCCCCCCTTACCCCAGATCTTGGCCGGAGCTGTCAAAACCACGCCTATGGAGATCCACAATTGGTCTGAAACGCGTAAAATCAGCAATCAAGGGGGCTTGGCTCATTAGCGAGGGGATCAGCGCAGGAAGGACATGTGAGATAGTCACAGTTTTACAGAGATCAGGACAAGATCTAACCATTCCACTCCGGGTCCTTTCGCCTAGCACAGCCTGACCAGCGGTGGATCCGGATCGCGCGCCTTTCTGACTCTCCGGGGGCGCCGTGGTGGCCGTCCCCCCCCGCCAGATTCTCTGCAGTGGGGAGCCCTTTGAAAGCCCCGCGTCGTTCCGGGCCACAGCCGCGGTTCGGCTTTGGTTTCTATTTTAGTCCAGCGAAGGACTTTACTGAGCCCAGCTCCCGCTCGCCTCGCTGCAACGACAACAAAAAAATATAAGGAGCTACCACTATCTCCAGCTGCAAGCGGGGAGTGTCCGCCGCCGGGAGCTGCTCTCACCCGCCTCTGCCTTTTCCTCTTCGCTGGGCCAGCACCAGGGCGAGGGATCCCCTCTTCTCTCCTGGCTTTGTGGATGCACCGATGAGAGATCCAGCCTTCACAGGGACTGCAATGGCTTATCACCCGTTCCACGCTCCCAGACCAGCCGATTTCCCCATGTCAGCTTTCCTAGCGGCCGCCCAGCCGTCCTTTTTCCCGGCTCTGGCTCTGCCTCCGGCGGCGCTGGCGAAACCCATCCCCGACCCTACTTTGGCTGGAGCGGCAGAAGCCGGTCTGCACGTCTCGGCCCTGGGGCACCATCACCAGGCAGCCCATCTGCGGTCTCTCAAGAGCCTGGAGCCGGAGGAGGAGGTCGAGGACGACCCCAAAGTGACTCTGGAAGCCAAAGAGCTTTGGGACCAGTTTCACAAGTTGGGGACAGAGATGGTGATCACCAAGTCAGGAAGGTATGAACACCCTCCCCCAATACACACCCCGCTTGGTAGCTGCACAAGGGCCACTACAAGTGATACAACCCCCCCATTCTTCCACCCCCTCCTTGCACCTGTGACTTCGATGCTTTTTAAAAGAAGCCACATTCAGGATGAGTCGATTTCACTGATTAAGGGGCCCGCAAACCGGATTGAGGATTTTTCTTTCTTCAGTTATTTTTATTTATTTACCTTTTTTCCCCCCGAGGGTGGGAGGAAGCTGCTGATGACAAAATCTGATTCAGTGACTGAAATACAAATAAGAAATAGAGGGCTAGGGGGTGGCTTGGACTTTGTGGATTTTCTCCCCCACTTTCTTTTTTTAAAAGAAAGAAGCAAGATTCCAAATCCAGTGTGTATGCAGCAATTGAACACCTTGCCCTCAGATTAAATTGGTGTAGTTTCTACTTGTTCAATTTCCTAACGTGGAAACGATTTGGTATATGTGGTGCTCCAGCACTTTCTTCACTGCATGACTGACCAATATCGAGAGCTGGCTTTCCCCCTCCATATACCTGTATTTAAATATTAACAGTCCCTTTGAAAAATAAACATAAAAAAAATAGGTTTGCAATAGCCCATCTCCCCACCCACACACTCCAGGTATCTCTGGCTTCAATCTTTGCATTAGCTCACTTTTATTTTACAGGTAGGGTATTTATACATTCAGCGTTGGTATTGTTTTCGCAAATTCTTAGAAACTTGCTCCGTGAACATATTTGGTATTGGTTTTTTTAGGGGAAGGAAATTGCTTTAACATGTATCCAGAATGAATTTTGATCTCTAGTCTCAATTTCCTGAGAAATCCAAGTTGAGATTTCGACCTTTTTTTGCTCGTTTTCTGTCATGCGAATGAGGCGAAACTTTGAATGTAAAGATTTGAATGGTTAGATTAAAGGGGGGAGAGAGACAAATCCGGTGTCTGCACTTTTTAAAAACATGACAAAACTCAGAAGAGCCCAGGACGTAGATTTCAGACCGGTACAGGCTCCCTGAACCAGGATTTAATCTCTACAAGAAGGTCTGATTTTCATAGCAGTTGTGAGACCACAGACCTGTTCCGAATTGGTAGTTCGGTGCGAGTTAATTTTTAAAAATTCACTTCTGCGGTTTTGAAAGCGGAGGCCCAGGATCTAGACTTTACAGTGTAACAACATTTCCAGTTTACTTAGCAGTGGGCACACAATGGATGCAAACCCAGAGAGAGACACAGGGCTGGGGGTACACAGTGCCCGCAGCCTGCAGATCAATAGGTCTCAGACACTGCTGCTGCTTCTCTTCTCGTATTTTGTAACAAAAGCGAGCAAACTCTGTAGTGCTTCGGGTTATTTTTAATACGAATCCGTTCTCTTTCTCTTATTGTCTTTTATTCCCTTAGGAGAATGTTCCCCCCGTTTAAAGTGCGTGTGAACGGCCTGGACAAGAAGGCCAAGTATATTTTATTAATGGATATAGTGGCTGCGGATGATTGCCGGTATAAATTCCACAATTCTCGCTGGATGGTGGCCGGGAAAGCGGATCCAGAGATGCCCAAGCGTATGTACATCCACCCGGACAGCCCTGCCACAGGGGAGCAGTGGATGGCGAAACCTGTTGCCTTTCACAAACTCAAGCTCACTAATAACATCTCGGACAAGCACGGATTTGTAAGTATCACCTCGACAGGGGGCTGTGGGGGTCATTTTAGGGCGGGCTGTGTTGGTGCAGGGAGCTTTTTGGCATTGCCACGAATGTCTCGCTAGCTGCCCTTTAAGTGTGGCATGTTTGTGCATCTGAAGGACAGCTGGGAAGCTAGGCATGGATGAGACAGAAACTGCATCTTAATACATGGGTTGTTTAAAAAAAAACCCACAAAAACCAGCTGCTATCTTCACCAAGGAGCAAAGGGAAACAAAGATAGTTCTGGTGGGCACATTTCAAAAGACATCTATCGATCACCGGGGTTTGTTTGAAAAAGCCAACCCGCGTCAAAATTCTGGGAACTTACTCATCAGATATTGTCGTTTACTAGGTTCCTATGTACTCGCTAAAAATAGACCCAGAAGAACCCACCTCTTACCAAAACGGAGGAAAACGAGGGTGCCTGTGCCATGAATTTAACTGTCCCCGTTAGAAATAGGCAACATATTTCCCCCAGCAGACAGCGCAGTTTGAATGTGCGCTTATCATCTGTAAACAGTAAATCACCAGCTCTTATCATGACATTTTAATTCATAACACACATGGCGGGCCTTAAAATGCATGGGATCCATCACTCTTAATTAAGATTAATCGCCGTGTCGATTATGTGTGTAAGTGCGTACACCCCCCCCCAACCTGTTCACTTGGGCCTTTGAGTCGGTATGAATTGCGAATTTCAGACACGTTGTAAACGTGAAAGGCGTCTTGTCGTGTTAGGCACATGCTAACTTCACCGCCTCAAATGTCTAAGGTTGGGCTGAGGGTGCATGGAAGTGGTTGCATGTTGTAGATGCCATGGGTTTTGTAATTTGCAGAGGACTCTGCCATATTCCCCATTTCAATGCCAGGCTGAGTTATTGAAAACCATGTTGTAAACCCCATTAAACAGTGTGGAGCAGGGGGATACAGGCTCTGCGCCATAACAATAAGTGGAATTTTTTTTTTTAAATCAGCTTTGGAAGGAAGAACTCTTAAGAACACGTCACTGTGGATTTAAATCCTTACACCGTTTGCTTCATGTTTGACTCACGCGGGTGACTGCCAATGTACTTTTACAACTCATTTTCCTCCCTTAAAATATGCCCGATCAGTTTCCTTCACTGGGCCTGATCCTGCCAGTCCTCCCTCACTGTAAACCCTCCTGGATTTAAACGTGAGCTGGAATGGTTAGGAGATTGCCTGCAGTGTCATCATTATAAACTCGGGTAATTGCATAATGGCTCTAACATTTGTAACTGCGGGACTACAAGGCAATTTACTTGGCAGACCAGACTGGGACGGTGTGTAAGAGAAAGTGTGTGTGGGGGGTGGGAGGGTTTACATCTGTAAAAATGATTTGGGATTCCATACAGTTGCCGAAATAAGGTCGGGGGAGACTGCGATCTCTGAGAGGTTTTCAATGTGAAGGATCCTTTTGATCACTTGACTTTTTGGTGGAGCAATAAAGGAAAATAGAGGGTCATTTCATAAAACCCTGTTTGGTTTGATTTTGGATGCAGAATCACCCCCCCTTAAATGGAAGGTACGAGGTGTCTGAGGGCAACAGGGTAGCAAAATGAGAAGCCATGCCCTACAGGTGCAACTGAAGGAGATGCCTGCCCGCATATGGGCAAGGCTGGGTGTCAGCTGCAAAATTCAGTATCTCGGGGATCTTGGTTAAAACCGGTCTTGGTCCATTTCAGCTGATAAATGCCTGAAGTGACCCACCTGTACTTAGTTTCTCTGGGAGCATGGAAAGCTTATTTTGTTGTTCCAGGAAGCAGAGTCTCCTTGCAGAGAAGCATCTTTTAAAGTCTATCAAACGTTCCTATTTATTTTTTTATTGATCATCTTCCTCGCCTAGTGGATAAAAAAAAATCGAAGTGTCTTAGCAATTTGCAAATATCCACAGCATAGAGCGGATCTGAACCAGGGAGAGAGATGTTTATTCTTCCATTAATGCCCGGTGAAGGGGGGCGCGGAGGGAGGGAATCAGAGCTAACAAACAAGCTGTCTTTAGCCTTTGGACAAGCATTTGGGGCGATAAAGGGAAAGTTCATCGTCCTATGGTTTTGATATGGTAATTAACTGGGATTTGGAGATGGTGGTTTGTCAGTCAATCCATGCCACAGGCAGTCAGCGCCCACTCAACAGTGGGTGGGGGCTGCACCCAACAGCAATATGGGCAATAGAAGGCATGAAAAATCTCTCAGGTGAGGAGTGAATAAGGATCCAGATTACTTTTTCTAGCTAGGACAAGAGCTGGACCGTTTGACAATACAGGGTGCTCTGTTTGGAGAATGCAAAGTGTAAATCAAGAGCGAGAGAGTATCAAAAATAGCTTTTTATTATTCAAGGGAAGCTAGTGTGATCTACCATTTTTAACGGTTCCTCTTCATCAATTAAATATTTTTGGTGTGTGTTGTTCTCAAAAGGCTGGCGGGTATTAAATCGAAAAGATCAGGGTTTAGTCTGTGCCATCTGGTCATGGAAGGGATGAATTTTATTTTTAAGGAATGCAGATTTACAGCCTGAATGGGAATTTTTGCACCATTTCCTTTATAAATCCCGTCTAGATTACATCAATATAACGTTGATCTGACAGATCACCAGCAGGTGACTATTTGGGGTTAAAAAAAATTTTTTTATTGCCTTCTACAGCAAAATGAAGTGACAATTATTTAGCCACTTGGACAATAGTATTTTACAATAATTAAGAATTCACCAGCTAGCAACACATTTGTTTCGGTAATATCGCATTTAAGTTATTACATCAAGAACAGGCAAGAAATACTTTAGTTGTGTGATTTGAAAGAGGGGGGGAAGAATTTAGAATTCGCAACAATTGTATTCTTTTTCAGAGCAATTTAAGCTAATTAAAATGCATATTTGACTGTTCTTTCAAATTGTGATTCTGGTTTAGAAATATTTCCAAATGCTCTAAAATTAAAAAAAATAAGGAATACAGAATTGCTTTGACTACTGGCGACAGTTTCAGACACCTGATTGGGGAGCAAATGCTTGTTCATCTGTAATATCTTCATCTAAAACATAAAATCCACGTGGATCGTGGCGTGAAACAATCCTTTCGCTATTCCAGTAGCTTACTTGGGAACATATTTTTTTCTGTTGCAGTCGACTGAAGTGAACCCACTTCTGCATAGTGTGAGATAATTTGATATAGATTGCTAGAAAATATGCAATGGAGACTGGGCTCTCCCTTCATTCTCAGGATTGTAATAATCTGGGGAGAGATATTTTGCCTTCTTATCATTGCAGTCATCAGCCTACATTTTTAAAGAGCATTTACAAAGAAATTGCAACAAGCCTTTTTCTTCCAAGTGACCTGATAAGTAGAGGCCAGATTGTAAAAAAAATGACTTATTATAACAGGGGAAAAAACCCTCCTTCTGGTATGAATGGGGGAATCCTGCTTAATATTTGATAGCAGGCTCTGGGTCTAGGAATTCTGCAGGGGAGATTGGTTTGTATTTGCTGGATTTCAGTCATTCGTTCTTTTCCTAACCCACAGACCATACTGAACTCCATGCACAAGTACCAGCCCAGGTTTCATATAGTGCGAGCCAATGACATCCTGAAGCTTCCCTACAGCACATTCCGGACCTATGTGTTCCCTGAAACGGACTTCATAGCAGTCACCGCGTATCAGAACGACAAGGTGAGGGGGTTGTTGTGTAAATAAACCTTTTATTCTGGAGCAGATGCAGGGATCCGATCCTGCGTCCACTGAAATCCCTGACTTCAGGATGGGCTCAGGATCCGTCCCCCGAGGAGGAATCCAAGCAATGGGATTTGGACAAGGACTCCAATGCCCTTATAAGTCTCCCGTTCTGCTGCCACCTACTAATATTAGCCTGTTTAGCTCGCGGTTGTTAGTTTTAAAAAGTCCAACTATTTGGAAATCGAGTTTGCGAACTCCGGGGAGATAAAAATCAAAGGCGGGAGTGAATTGTGTGTGCGTGTTTGCTGCTTCTGCCTGAGCCAGCCGGATGAAACATGCTGCTCGGGCTTCCGACAAATCGGGAGGCAGGGCTTGGGGGAGTGAGAGCAGAAGGGAGAGATTTCAGACAGGTGCCCCCACATGAGGAAGCAGTACCCCACTTTCCCCCTCTCCCGGGAGCCTGGGGTTTTTTTCTTTTCTTTTCTTTTTTGGTTCTTTGGCACGGGGACCGAACGTTGTTGCTCAGTAGCTTTCAGATACTGAGGAGATAGAAATGATGAAGCGTGGAGAGCGGTTGGAGGGAGTTACCTCTAAAGGCAGCCTTTGCTGAGGAGCACAGTGCAACGACCAAGAAGACGGGCTAATTCAGTATCTTTCCAGATTAAGCAGGGTTAGCCTTTCACGTGAGAACAGCAAGCAAAGCTTTGGAGGTGGGTGGGAAACCTTTGATTCTGGTAGTGCTTTAGCTGGGTTTTGTTCTTTAGACTTGACCGGTTTTTAACACCCCCACCAACCCTTTCCCAAGAGGTTCGCCCCCCACACCTAAAAGCTGACCGGCACCTCCACTCCCGGCTGCTGATGTTAATTGACAGGCCTGTCTGAGGGTCCTGGTGGGCTTGTTTCCCTCGTAAAGTTTATGGCGAAGAGTCACAATCGATTACAGAACACTTAGGCTACAGCATCGCCGCAAGCTACCGCAACGCAACTCAGCACTTGCTCCAGCCTGGTTCTTTCTGCTGGGCTCCATGCACTAGTGAACCATCCTGCAACCGACACACACATACACCCACCCAGTCACCCTCTGCAGGTCTGCAAGATCGGAGCGTGTATCCCCAGCTGCCACTGGCTGCTCATCTCTGCAGAATAAAACCCTGCTCTGGGACGGTATTTCTGATCAGTGCAGTTTAAGGGAGATGGATGAGTGGAGTGTGGGGCTCTTTAGGGCTGGAAAGGGACTTGCTAGGTATGCACTGTCTCTTCCCTGCTGTCTATATTGGCACAAAATAAAACCTGCTTGGTGGAAAAGCTGGGAAGTAGAAGGGGGATTAAGCAATTTGTTTTTACAGAAATAATGTGGAGTAGATCAAACATGCATTTTTAAAGCAATCAGCGAGGGGACATATTTCAAAAGCATGAATTATTGAATGCCCTCATGTCGCCAGCACCAGAAGTTAGTCTCTGGGAGAGATAAGAATAGCTTTTAACCAACACAGCAATGTTTAGTGCCATCTTCCCTCCAGGGGGCCGTGAAAAATAACTTCCTATCATTAAAGCTCTATTAATAATTCAGGCCAAACCTCAGCATCATTTTTAATAACGCACGCGGTGTGTTAAACCGGGGATCCTGTGTGTTTCAAACCCTTTGAAACAGAACCTAAATAGAACACTGACATTCTGCACCGTTGAACTTTGGAGGTTAGCCCAGGTCAAGCGACCAAGCTACAAGGTTGCTCTTTATTTTTATTTCCCATCACTTTTTAATGACTAATATTTGTCTCATCGTTGCTGGTTTAAAGGCCAATTTGACATGTATTTCCACACAGTCCAAAAGTGTGTGTGTGTGAGAGAGAGAGAGGGAGATTATTTTAACCCTTTCTGCCTAAAACCTTGTCTCTAGGATAATTTATGCAGTTTATTGTTGTTTTCAGATCACCCAACTTAAAATCGATAATAACCCGTTTGCAAAAGGATTCAGAGATACCGGCAATGGAAGGAGAGAAAAGAGGTAAAATTGTTATCGGAGCTAGAATGTTTTAGTCTAGTGGGTAACATGGATATTTCGTTCTTCCTTCCCTTTGTTTTTGAAATCCAGAAGTTTCTTGAGAGATTTCAGTGAGGATTTAGTTTAGCCCGAAGTAATATTTACAACGGGTGTTGTGAAGCGATTCCACCTTCCCCTATCCCCGTTAACAAGGTCGAACCATGAGTGTATCTCCTGAGATGCATCACAGAGATAATGTTCAGTAACGACTTTTTCTTTTTGAAGGAAACAGCTCACTCTCCCCTCCCTGCGGATGTATGAGGAGCAGTGCAAACCTGACCGAGACGGGGGCGAATCCGATGCTTCCTCGTGTGACCCTGGCCCAGTGCGCGATACACTTCACTCCCCATTGGGTACAGCCCCTAGTCCCCTGAGACTCAACCGCAGCAGCAGAGGTAGACAGACAGTTCACTCCAGAACTCAGCATGTTAAAAGAGGAAAGCCGTGATTTTTCTCTCTTGCCTTCTCTGAACAAAAATGGCCAGACTCGAATCTGATTTACATCCTAAAGCCTTCCTAGGAATGGCTTCGAATTTACAGAGATGTACCTGAGGCTCCAAGGTTGTTAACTGGAAAATTACTTTTTTCCACCCACTAGAACTGAAAGGTATTTGTAGGTCAGATCTGGAACGGAAGATGAGGAAGAAAAGAATAGATTCAAAAATTGTAATTTAAGTAACTTTCCTGATGTGTCAGATTTCAGGTATGTCTTGGGTCCTCATTCCAATGATATAGGTGCCGCTTTTAAATACAGATTAAAAACAGGTGTGGAGTGAATTCCATCCCACTTTGGACTGATTGCAAATTCGGGGTTCAGACCACTGGGAAGAAATTGCACAACCCAAAAGAGAAGGGGGTAGAGAGGTTGATCAGTATAACACAACCAAATGTTACAACTGAAGAAATGTAGCTGGGGGGTGGGGGGAATGCAAACCTTATTTACAGCTTCTAACATTTTCCTGTTGTAAATTTGTGTAAACAACAGGCTGCAATAAATGTAATTATGATGTTACATAAGCCTTACTGGCTTCTAGAACTTCTTTCTGGAGGGTTTCTCTGGTTGCAAAAGATAAATTAACCCCCCTCCACGACAATCCCTAATTTTTAAAAGGAGAGAACATCGGGATTGAACTTGGAGGCTTACATCTAGTAAATGAAAATAAAACACAGTAGCTCTCTCATTGTAGTTTTCACCTACCATATGTGGCACTGACACACTGTCAGTGGAGTTGCTGCTTTTTAAAAAAATCCCTTTCCTCTATTTTAGGCCTGCCTCTTTGGCTTGCAAAAATTAATGAAATTGCAAAAATATGATTTACCTAATACCAGGGTTTATGACACACCTGGCCCTCTTAAGAGCTTTTCAGCTAAATCCATTAAACCGGCAATTAATATATTCCTCAAACCAAGGAATTTAACTTAAGCTGCCTCAAACTTTTTGCTCTCTGAATCACAACTAGTCCGATATTATTTAAATCCGGATGTGTGCAGTTACCTGCCAAAATGGGATCTTTGCTACCTCAGGCTACAGAGATGCTTGCATGCATGATCTATTCTGTAGGGAAATATGGTTCAATTCACTATTTTTCCTCTACACAATTAGGTGTATTTCGATCAGTGCTTTTTCAGAACAGATCATGCCATACTTATTTCATGTGACTGGTGATTTAATCTGAACAACCCCCTCCCGTTCTAATCGGTCCATAAGGTGCATTTACACCCAGTCTAGCTCTACCATAAATGAATCCATTCTTTTCTAATACTGCACATACTCCTTCCTTTCTCGAGGGCTTTTGCTTTCTTTTAACCCGCAGAGCACATCGTGAGCTAGGCAGACCAGTGTGAGGATGAAGCTAATTGATAGGATGCTGTCATATATTTTGGTACCCTTAGCAAATATGTTCTTCCTGTTTGGCAAAGCGGTGCTAATCCCCTGTGCCTCACAATTACCAGTTCATAAAGGTCTGATTCTCTCCTCCCACCCCCCTCGCCCCGAAAATAGATTGAATTTCTTCAATGAATAACCAGGGTTTTTTTTCCCCCAAAACGGTGGGGATTTTAGCAACAACCCTCCCTCCCCCAGTTTAGTGCTGAGTTTAAACAGACCCAGGCAGAGCGGGACGGCTGGGGAGGACAGGTTGCCACGGGTGTGTGATAAAAGGGGGCTGGAGGGGGTTGAGCGGCAGGGCAGCCTGCACTGGGGGTGATTCTCTTGGGCCCCCAGCTGTGCTCGCCCCCTGGGGCACGGGATGGGCCCGCGTTTCACACCCCCCCCCCCCCGCTTTCCTTGCAGAGGAGAAATCCTGCCCGGAAAGCGACCCGGAGCTGGAGAAGCTGCCCGAGGAGCGGCCGGCCCGCGGGCCCAGCCCCGGCCCGGAGGAGACCAGCCCGCGCAGCAGCCCGCGGCTGCCGGAGGAGCGCAGCCGCGAGAGACCCAGCCCGGAGAAGCCCAAAGGGCTGGAGAAGGACAAGCCCGAGGGGCGGCGGAAAGAGCCCGACGCCTCCAAGAAGGAGGCGGAGGGCGGCGGGCTGAGCAAGGAGCCCTTCGCCCCCCTGATGGTGCAGACGGACAGTCCCCCGCACCTGAGCGCCGGGCACCTGCAGAGCCTGGCGCTCTCCGGCCTGCACGGGCAGCAGTTCTTCAACCCGCTGGGCGCCGGGCAGCCGCTCTTCCTGCACCCGGGGCAGTTCGCCATGGCTCCCGGGGCCTTCTCCGCCATGGGCATGGGACACTTGCTGGCCTCGGTGGCCGGCGGGGGGCTGGAGAACGGAGCCCTGGCTTCGACTCAGGGGGCAGCCGGGAGCACCACCCCCTTCCCCTTCCACCTCTCCCAGCACATGCTGGCCTCTCAGGTAAGCGGGGCTCCCGGGAGGGGCTGGGACAAGCCGCCGTCCTCCCCCTCCCCTTAACATCCCTCAAAACTCAACCCGGACCCCGATCTACTCCTTCCCCACGAATGTATCCCCCATTTCACCCCCCTTATCCCCATCTGCCTCCGTATTTAACCCCCCTTCATTGTCCCGGTTAACCCCCCCGTCTCATTAAGATGGGGGGGGAGGGTCCGGAGCCTGGGGCAGCCCCTTCTCCCCGCACGCCTCGATTCGTACCAGGGCAGAGGCCAGCAGCTCGCCATGGAAAGCAATGGCTGGGCCGGGGCAGCGCTTTCATCGTGTCCCCAGGCCATCCCCCGCCCCGTCTCCTGGCTCTCCGGGCAGCGGGAGGCTGGGTTGTTACCGTCACTATCCCCCTCCCAGGTCGCTGATTGAATCCGATGCCGCGTTGCTTGCTTCGGATACCTCCCGGCTGGGCCGGAGAAATGCGGCGGGGTGAAGCAGGGTCATGTTTCGGATCCTGCTCTCCGGGGAGCAGTTCTGCGCGGTTCGCTAGCCAGAAGGGGACTTCTGAAAACACAGTAAATCAGCCCCTCGGGGAGACAGGGGAGACTGAGCGCCTGAGAGTGGCGTTATCACCTGCTTTCCTCTGCAGGAGCAACGCTCTTCAGCTGCCCACCCGAGGGTCCCTTGATTTCTATCAGTGACATTTGTCTCCGGCCAATAATTGCTCATATCACCCTCCCCTTGGCGCTGTTACACTGTAATTCGTTTAGACGCAGTCAGATCTGAATGGTAACACATGAGCCAGCAGAGATGCTCGGCCCTGACCCCGTTTTGAAATCCCCAGCTAGAGCGGTATTGAACTGATACAGAATAAAACGCGTCTAGCTCCAGCCTCTCCTTGGGTGTGTCAGAATCGATAATGTGCAGGGAGCCAGGACTGAGAGGAACCCGGGCTGACCTTGCAGTGTAATTACTTTCCAGCTGCTTGCTTGTTTCTGTTGCAAACAGGAGATACATGGGAATTATGGGTGCACCTATCCACTTCTGTGCCTTTCCCTAGCTTTGAACAGGGTGAATCCTGAGTCAAACCCAGCAGGCTGGATCACTGCTAGAGGTGGTAACTGCCTTCAAGGCCCATTATGTCCCCCCCAAATCAGAGGGGGGGGAGCAACTCCAGTAAGTGGAAAGAGCCCAGTTCTGCCCACTGACTTCAATGGGAGAAAGATCCAGCCTATTTCCATTGGCCAAAACTAGGGTTGTGCCATCTTCAAAATGGCTTCTTCTGTTGGATCCTGAGTTGTGTGTGTGTGTGTGTGTGTGTGTGTTGCCCAACCCAAATACACCAAGAAGTCATTTAAACTGTCTAATTTAGCGATCCTACTTAACTATGTGTATTAATGTGATTAAACTTGTGTGAAGATGCACAGACCTGGCAGACAGGCTACAGCCCAGAGGGAAGATGCTGCTTTTGATGTCCTAGTGGAGACCCGTTCAAGGCAGAGCCTGGTTGTGATGTACTGCTCTAGCTTTTGAACAGGTGTTTCTCTGGTAGGGGTTCCAGGCTGCCCAGCAGACATGCCAGTTAACTTCATTTCTATTTATCAGGTCTGATCCTCTCCCCATCTATTACAAGATCCTTTAGGAACTCAACCGGTTACCTTCATCCCTACCTATTGCTTGAGCAGTGCCCCAGCCTAATTAAGAGGGGATTGTTTCTGTGCCCCGGACTGTTTCAGCAGGTTGATTCCTTTCATGGTTCCCTGATGTTTAAATCTCTTTTGCTGCATAGAGGATGTATTGTTGCAGTGGGAAATTCAGAATGAAAGGGTGCAGGATCTGATATGTGGCAGATGTTTATTAGTAGAGAGGAGGCACAAATTTATGGCCTCTCTCCTGGCCCAGAGGGATGGAAAGTGCTGAGCTGAGTGGGTGAGAGTGTTGGAAGAAAATATTCCATTTCCATTAGTTAATGAGTTTGACTTGATTTCGCGCTGCTGGCGGAAGGTCATTTATGCTCCCAGAGGACAGAGAAGCTCACCCAAGGCAGAGACAATTGACAGACAAGCTTCTGTCTCTTGGGCTCTGCGTTTGGAGTGATACACAGGAGCTTGGCTACTTGGACTTCCTCCTGGGTCCCGGGGATGAAATGCCCTGGTCCCAGGCCTGCTGTCCTTTCTCTGGGGCATTGGTTGGTTCCCCATCCCAGCCTCCTTCCAATAAACTGGATGCAACTGCCAACCCCTCTCACCTGGAGTCTGCTCTCTTGGCCTGTTACCTTGGCAGTAGATTCTCTTCTAATCCCTTGATTTCAAAGGTCTCAGGGGGGCTCACCTGGATTTTCTGGCTGCCTGGGATTCTGCCCCCTGCCCCCCAGCTTGTGATGGTGCCAGTTCCCACCGCCAGGTGCTCTTAAAACTCTCCTCCTTTGTCTCTCTCTTGCAGGGAATTCCGATGCCCACCTTTGGCGGACTCTTCCCGTATCCGTACACCTACATGGCAGCTGCAGCAGCCGCCGCCTCAGCACTGCCAGCCACCAGCGCGGCAACGGCCAGCTCCCTGTCCCGGAATCCCTTCCTGAGCAGCACCCGCCCTCGCCTGCGCTTCAGCCCGTACCAGATCCCCGTCACCATCCCACCCAGCACCAACCTCCTGACCACCGGTCTGCCCACCAGCCTGAACCCAGGCTCGGAAGGCTCCAAACCCAGCAGCAGCAGGGAATCCAGCCCCCTCCCAGACCTCCCTTTGCACAAATCCAGCAGCCAGAGGGGCTCCCTCTCTCCCAAAAGCTCCCTGAAAGATTCTATCAATGAACTGCAGAATATTCAGAGACTGGTCAGTTGCTTGGAGAGCCAAAGGGAGGTGTCACCCGGCAGGGAGTCCCCCAAGTGACTTTCTGAGCTGCCAACATGCTGGCCTGGAGGGCTAAAAAGCACTGGGATTTTGTACAGCACAGTATAAATATTTATTTAAAAAAAAAACAAGGGAAAAAAGGGGAGGGGGGCAGGCAGTTAAAGACAGGGATACAAGTGTGATCCATACAGACACCCAGACAAAGCAGAGGCCAAGTGAATGATCCACAAGCAAAATATCCCATAGCCAGGAGAAATTATGGGAGACTATTCCTTCCCCTCTCCCCACCACTCTCCACTCAGACCCAGGAGAATATAATGGATAGGATCTCCCCTCCCTAAACCCAAATCAGGAGAAAATACGGCAAGTATCCTCTCCCCTCCTCAGTCTCCCTGGTTTAGACTCAAAATACATCTGGAAAAGCAAAAGGACTCCAATCTGCAGTGTAGCTTCCTCGATCAATGGATTACCCAGAACACATGCAATTTCTGGGATGGCAAAAGAATGTACCAGTCATTCCTTTAAAGAGACTGTGGGAAAGGTGACTGATGTTTTCTATAGGGACTGATTTCTGAAGGGAGGAAGATGCTTTCAACCCCCCCTCCTCACCTAAAACAGGCAATTTTAAGAGGAAAATAATAACTCTGGGCGAGGCTAGTGACTATGAACATGTGTGTAACCTGATTTGTCAGGGGGAAAATGGAAATAAACTGTCATCAGCTCTGTTGCATCCACCACTGATTTCAAAGGCCACCAACACTCAGAACTGGTACAGGCAGTGTGACATGGTGGTTTTGGAATCTACCGGTGTACCAGAAAAAAAATATTTATGAAATAAATGAAAATTTGTGTAAATAAGCTATAAGGATCCCAGAATATGCAAATTGGTATTAATTTATTCAGTTGTACATTGGTGTGTACATAATATTTAGAGTTTAACTCATCGCATTTAATTTTTTTTCATTTTACATGAACATATATATTGTAAATGAAAAAAATATTTAGCTCTTTGTGATTGAAGGAGATCTTGGTTTCTTTAACTGTGTTTTAAAATGTTGCCTATCCCGCCTGTTCTCTAGGACAATCATGTGCCATCAGTATACACTTTTCAGTCATTAAAATCGGAGTTTAATTCTTTAATGAACTCTTACAAGGAAAAAAATCCAATGAAAATATCTTTACAGTGCGGGGTATAGGAAATGCAGGAATAAACCTCAGGTTTTTATTTTTCACTCCAGAACAAAAAAAATATAATAAATTTAAATATCACACTGACTGTGCGCTATATTTGTTTTAAAATAAAAATATACAGGATTTGAAATGTGCTGGTTATTCGGGTATCTATCTGTTCATTTTTTGATGAATTCTCTCACATCTTTCAATAAAAAATATTCTAAGAAGCTTTGCAAGTTTGGTGTTTTTCATCTCTCCTAGTATTTCGGCATGATTCCATGTGGGTTATTTACTTTATTCTAACTTCTGGGAGTAGGAAATTCTGAAGCCTCCTCCCCTTTGAAATTTGAATAGCCCAGCATGCACGTGGAGTTCTGAGTGGAGATTTTGATCACCCTAAGAAATTAAAACCACTAACAATTTTTTTCTAACGTCAGGGCTAACTACAACTGGGATGACATCATTCTTACCGAGAGTAAAGCCTTCAGTTAACTCCAGTAATACAGGTTCATGCACTGAGCTTGCAGTTAGGCAGGCGCTTAACTTTAGCACGTGAACAGTGCTGACAAGTCACGTGCTAAACACTTAAGCACTGCATAACTGGTTGCAGGGCCAGGAGTCTTTATTTTGCTTTAATTAGCACAAAGGATTGGGTGTGTGGGGGGGGACAGTTTGATTCTATCTCACCCTCATTCCCTGCAGCTTTGACTTAAAAAAAATATCTAAAGAGTCAATGATTAGCCCAGGAGGAGGAACCGAACTAGTTGGGTCAAAATGTGGATTTTGTGTAGCCCTCGATTCTCTGCAGGCCTGTGATGAAGGACCCATTGCACTTAAGTTCTAATATCTGAAAATCCTGGCATGCATATTAACATACTGTACTTGCCCCAGTTTCGTGGATCCAACAGCTCCCAGAGAAGACTTGAGTGAGTTCAATTACCATCTGAAGACTTTGAATCTGAAACGTGGAGACTTTATTAGGTTAGGCCTATTTTTTTATATATGTTCGTTATTATTTTCAATTAGAGGATGTGTAGAAAGTCTGTTCTAAATCCTGCGAGCCTGCATTTAATTTTGATCAGGAAAGATTAAAATGCTTCAATGCATATAAACATCCGTTTTGTATTATTGAGATATAAACGAAAAGAAACAGTTTGATTTAAAGCGACAGCAGCAGATATAGTTTCCAGCGACAGTGTTGCAACATTTTGCTGCACTTTTTTTTAAGCTTAAAGCACACACAACATAAAATCAGATTTCCCCTTATTGCCAATGTAAACTGTTGCTCTTTGAAAACCATTTTGGCTAAGCTGCCTTGTTTATTTGCAAATATGTTTCCCATCTCGACGGAAAGGAAGCCTTTCATTTTAATTTGACTTTATGACGTTGGACTTTTGTGTCTTATCTGTCAGTGGTTTGCTGGAATTCCCCTGCTACCCCCAAAATAAGTTCCTAGGGCCAGATTTTATTATCTAAATGTCCCTGTTGCGAAATGTGTGGCTACCATGTGTTGAGAGCAACGTAAAAAATGGGGATATTTTGTGAGAGTCTGCATCAAGCCGAGGCTCCTAGGGAACAGTCGTACACCTCGCGTAATCAAAGACACCTCTGCTACTTTTGCAATGCGGACTCCCAGGGAGCAGCAGGCTCTGCTGGCATTTGATCACATGAGTAGCGAATGTCTGTTCACCTGAGCAAGGGACGCCAAAGAACCTCCTCAGGTGAATCAAGTGAATGTTTGCAGAGTTGGGCCCCTAACCCGTCCAGAGCATGAATTCTCACCCACGCAGCAAACACAGCACGTTCTGTTACAGAACCCTTCCAACAGCTGGTAACAAGCTGCGTGCTATTAATCATCTATCCAATTAGCATTTCTAGGTCAAAAGATACCCCGTTAGAATTGTTTTAACGTGGGTACGATGGCTGTTTTAGGCAAGAAGAGAGCGAGGTAGCGTCCCCCCGTAAATAATACTGATTCTTACACTTTGTCTTGTTTTAATAGGCTAATTTTAGCTAGTTTGCTAACAGGTGTGAAGGACAAAGGGACTAGAGAGAGGCCGTTGGTTAGTCATGGTTGCAGCTTGAAACCAGCTAGTGCTGCCTGGAGTTCTCCTTATTTGGCAAGACACTGGAAAAAGAACAGAGAGACGTTTCCAACTGCTACCCAGGTAACCGGGCTTACAAGCCCAGGATTTTCTCTGTTTCTGTTAATTGCTGAGATTTTATATGGGATCCTTGCAGAGCTCACGATTGGCTTTCACGTAATTTCCCCCCTCTCTTTCGGTCAAGGATCTAGTGTGCCTCAGGGGTGTTAGGCGCGCACCCCCCGCCCCTCCAGCTTCGTCCTCCAGAAGCATAGTTCCCCCTATGAAATCTGTTTAAACTGACCCAAGGCCTTATATCTCCAAAGAGGTTGGGAGGCCCTAATATCTCTCTGGTTTGAGAAGAACTTCCCAGCTTGATGGTAAAGCAATAAAGGATGACATAAACAATCCTTTTCTTCACCAATTACCCTTTTCTCATTCTTTGGAAGATTTATTAGCCAAATTGTTTGTGTTAGGGAAAAACTTCGAAGTTTACTGGGTCACTCGCAGAGCGGTGTTGTGTATAGGGCGCCCTCTGCTGGCGAAATGAGTTACAAACACGCAGGAGGTCAGTCTTTCACAAGAGTGAACTTTCTGCTTGGAAACTGGATGTGTGTTCTAGGTAATTGTTTGTTAGTTAAATTTGTTTCGTTTATACAGTTGGTGCCTTTTCCTTATTTCAGTTTAGCTAGTTAAAATATTCTCCCATCTTTCCTAAAATAGTATAATCAAATTTACTGTCAAAAACATAACCTGCTGGCCAAAGCTGGCGTATTGTCATATTTGTTAATGGTTTAAATTTGAGATAATCTAATCTTCTCATTTAAAACAAATATTTTATCAGTTAAGCAATTTATATTTTAAAACAGTGAAGCTGGATGTGTGTGACTATTTGGGGTCTAAGATAATAGAATGGTGAAGTTACTGGTGCAATGGTGTTAAGATAAATCTAATGGGGATAATATTGAAGACTGAGTAATGGATCCCCCAGTTTGAAAACTACCCTCATGTGGGGAGGGAATAAAATGACTGAAACACTTATTCAGAAATGATTCTGAAAACCTATGTTTCAGGATGGGTAATATCTTGAGTCTGTTTTTGTAGGAAGTATATGTAATATACTAGAAGGAAAAACACTTCACAAATACCGAGCAAGAAAGCAATGTTTAATTAGAGAAGGGCTGGCTTGGGGGAGAGACAAAGAAGTCAGGTTTAAAATAAATATCTATAGGGAAATCTCTCCTAGTCACATCCCCAGAATCAAGAGTAGAGCCATCAGACCTGTTCTGAGGCTATGGCTGGTAAATGTTTAAATGTTTGCTTCCTTCTTGCAGTGAGTTGTTGTTGAGATGTTGGGGTATAAAGTTCCAGGGCTAGGCAAAGACTATTTCTAGACTGGCTGTGTATATCAGGAAGTTCCTCTGTATCCTTCAGCTAGGAAAGGACTAGGGTGTCCTTTACACTTTCTTGTAAGAAACCATTCCACTGAAGCCAAACTAAAGGAAACTGTGCTCCTTCACTGCCTGACAGACATGACTATGAGGCCTCAAGAAAAGCAGTGTCAGCAAAGCCCCACTGAAATCAATGAACTCTGTATAGGCCCATGTCATTGCAGAATGGGGTTATGTCAGCATTCCTCATGCTGAAATCAGTGATTGGGATCCCACTGACCACAGTGAAAGGAGGATCTGTCCTTTCACACTGGTGGAGCTGAAAGACAGACCCTGACCCCAGGTATGTAAGGGCGCAGTAGTTGCCCAGTACTTAGCCAAAACTCCCATGGAAGTCAAGCATAGAGGGATGGAAAGCGTGACCTCCCAGAGCAGCCTGACTCTCCCTGCTTACCAAAGGGGCGTGTGGATTTTTCATTTGTGGCAGTGCAAAGCCTTCCAGCAAGACCAGATCTGCCTCTCTCGCAGCCAGACAGAAATTGAAGCCATCGATAAAGCCTATATTTAAGCGACTTACTTAACAATATAAGTAACCGTTGGCCACACGCTGCCTTTTTTTGTTATAAATGGATACATTAAATTACTCTGGTCTGACACACCCCGTGGTATAATCTTGGTATGAAGTGACATTGGAGATGCATGTAATTCTGCACATCACAATGCCCATGGCAAAACTCTGCCTTAACTCTGCTGTCCCATTGCTCCTGGAAATGGAGTGGAGTTTGGGGCTCTGATCATCCCCTTGGGCTCAGGTATTTGTAAGACATATTGGTAGCTATAATACTGTGTCTGATGCTTACTATACATCCCACTCGATGGCTGGAAATTTCCAAAGTTACTTTTGGATGCTGCATCAATTTTGTTGAGTGTTCAACCTGAACATTTTTAAAGGGCTGGTTTTTCTCCCCCACCCCACCCTACCCTAGAGGACGACTGCTTAGCACAGGGGTCGGCAACCTTTCTGAAGTGCTGTGCCAAGTCTTCATTTATTCACTCTGATTTAAGGTTTCACGTGCCAGTAATACATTTTAACCTTTTTAGCAGGTCTTTCTATAAGTCTATAATATATAACTAAACTATTGTCGTATGTAAAGTAAATAAGGCTTTTAAAATGTTTAAGAAGCTTCATTTAAAATTAAATTAAAATGCAGAGCCCCCCCCCGGACTGTTGGTCAGGACCCGGGCAGTGTGAGTGCCACTGAAAATCAGCTCGTGTGCTGCCTGCGGCACGCGTGCCATAGGTTGCTTACCCCAGCTTAGCATTTGCTGAAAATCAAGCTCATTTAATGTGTCTCAAGGTGAGGCACCTAACATTAATGACCACTCTTGAAAGTGGTGGACTAAGTGTGCCCAGTGCTCTGCTAGACAGATGTAAATAGAATCCTGCCCTGAAGGTCTTGCAGTCTAATCCTTGTGGGCCTCCTCCTGCATCCATGTAGAGCCCCATCATTGGAGCGGTTTGACATTGCAAATGTTTATGCAGAGGCACATGCAACTCTGTTCCTGGCCCATTGAGCTATTCATCATGTGAGTAAAGTTACACATGCGGGTTGGTAAACTCAGGGCCTATATTCTGGCAAAAACCTGGAGGAGGAGATGCCAACACAGCAAGGGGCTGTGTGTGGGAGAGGACAATGTGGTCTGTTTGGGGTGGTTAGTAAATGGAGTAGCATTATAACTTTAGTGACATAATATAACATATTAGAACAAAGGGGGCAGGCGTACATAATGGAGACTCTAAACTGGTTTTAGACAGGCCATAATATGTAGTGTTGCCAGAGGTCCTCTTAATAAAATCAAAAGTGTGGCTTTTTTGCAACTGAATATGTTGTTGTGGGAGGGGAGAGAAGAGAGTGAGTGAGCCAGACTTTTCTGCTCAGGGTCTATTCTAACAGACAGCTAGCAATCCTCCCTCGATTTGAAAGATGGCACAGATCGGTCCACACCTGTTTGAAAACTCAATTTCAGTTTTTTAAAGCTGTTTAGTTTTTATGCACAAGAATGGGGTAAAAGCTGCAGCAGTACCGTTTTGTGAATATTTATTCAAATGTTAGAACAAAGTTGAGGCACAGGATTTACACTCCTTTCTCTGTTCTTTTTCCATGAACACTTATGCAATCCAGTTTTATTACTGCAAATGCTTATGGAAAGTGGATTTTAAAGGCTTTTCACCATGAGTATCATCCCAGAAATCTAATTGACACGCTCACCCTAGTAGTAACTAGAACATGACTTATAACCCATGGCAACAAAGCAAAAAAGCTCAATTTTTGAACAGCAAGCCAGGAAGTCAATGAAATGCCCCCAAAATGCACTGAGTGATCTGGAATGATGAAGAATGAAAGGGAAATCAGACCTGCTTTGTGATTCTTTGTGAACAACAACAGGGCCAAACCCAATAGAGTAAGTTACAAGTGAGTCTAATAACTCCTCTGGTACAACTACCAGCTAGAAAATGATGCAGAAGGCCGTGGGGGTCTGGAAGAAGGAGTGGGAGTTGGGTGGTATTGAGTTCTAATTCTGCCTCTGTCACTGACTCACGGCATGGCCTTGGCCAAGTTACTTTGCCGTTGCGGCCATGATTGGTGGGAGGTTTTCTGGCAAGCCTGCTGCCCATGCTCACCCGCCTGCCTCCCCGGGGTGCTGGGTGGGTTAACTAAGCCGCGTCCTGCAGCGCTCTCTGCTCTGAATGCATGAGCCGGCCGGGCACATTGACCGGAACGCTGTTAGCAGAGCGGCGATTCTGTGGCTAGCCTGGGCTCGGCTGTACTTTTAGCCCTGGAGCATAAACTTCCGTGTAAAGCCTCTGGGAAGCGGGGGCGGGATAGGAAGGGGGGTTGGCTGCTGGGAAGCGCTGATCACAAACCTGTTGAGGGGCCAGTTGCCCCCCCCACACACACACCCGCTCGGAAGGGGACCAAGCCCCTCGCCGCTGCCCGGGGCGGAGCAGGAGGCTGCAGCGGGTCCCAGCGGCCTGGGGCTGCCGCGGGCGAAGGGGTTAAGGCTGGCTGGGAAGCCGGCAGGGTGGGAGCTGGCAGCAGACAGCTCTTTGTCCTGGGGCTGGCGCCTGACGCCTGCCCGCCGGGCACACCGCCTCCCCGGGCCGGGGACAAAGGCAGCGCGGCAGCCCCCAATTAGGAAGCCTCTCTCCCGGGCCCTCCTCGCACCAGCCTCCCTGAGCCGCCCGGCCATTGTCCCAGCCCCGGCTCCCTCCCCAATTAGCGAGGCGGGCCGCCGGGGCTCACACGGCGGGAGAGAAGAGCCCTTTGTCTGCAGCGATCAATTGCTGATCGATGGCCAAGAAGCGCTGTTCCGGGGAGACAGCGGATAAAAGGCCAAGTCAACTGACTTTAACCCTTCAGGGGCGAGTGGGAGCCGGGCCTGCTGGTCCACGCAACCGCCTGGTTACAGCCCCCTCGGACGGGGGCTCTGTGGGAGGAGACCCCTAGGGTACATATACAGGTCTGCCATCAGCCCCCTATATAGTGCCCTATATGACACACGCGGGGTGTATAGCTAGAGCTGATAGCAGCATTTCGATGCTATATAGGTAACTCCTTGCTTTGTAGAGAGATGGACACACACCTCTACATAGACAGACACCTACCTGCATAGGCGTTAAAATGGGATCAGTGGGATATGGGCTGTATGTACGCGTAATGCAAATCTGTGTACAGAAAGCTGTGTGAGCAATTCAGTGTAAGTGAGAAGACCGCCCCCCTCATGTTTTCAAGAGTGTGCAGGGCAAACTAGGGACTGAAAAGTTTTGATTCACTCTCGTGTGTATTTGCACATCCACACACAGATTTTTGACTCCAGTATTTGTGTGCAATATGAATGTCTGTGCACACAAATACTGGAGTCAATAAAAATCTGTGTGTGTGGATGTGCAAATACACACGAGTGAATCAAGTTTTCAGCATATAGGTGCAATATGTAGTACTCGCGCAGTTTGTGTTGCACTCACGTGCCTCTAAGTTGAGGATGCAGGTGTACACGCAAGGTTCTGGGATCCACGTCATTGTATCTACATTTTGAATCTGACAACTTGCACTTCACACGAAATATCTCCGTGCACGTGCATTTGCTGACACGAAAACGGGTCAAATAAACATCATCGCTAGTGCGGAATGGGATGTGAGTAAACCGAAGAACACCAATAACACGTACTAGAGTCGTTGGTGAAAGACAGGTCCGTTTTCTTTCCCTTTGTGGAATCCATTGTTCTTCAAGAGAGTAAATCCTGTACGCTCGGGGTCAAGGGAAATGGAGAAAGAGATTGGGATCCAGATATTTCAAAGGATGCTAGAACAAAGTGCAGCCCGGAAGATGACACTTTCAGTAGCTATTTCACTCTAACACCATGGTGGAGTGAAACTGATCAATAAAAACCTCTACCGTCCAGTTAATTCATCAATTGCCTTAATGCCAAATCCTGCAGGGCACTAGAGGTACCTACCATTCATAATTCTCCTTCCTCCTGTTTGCAAGCTCCTGGGGTGCTGGTGTATAAGGGAGCTCCCTCGTATTTTGATTTGTCTGGGAGGTTCCGGTGTGACAGCAATGCTATCAAACCCCAGCAGAATCATTCTCTCCTTGAATCCAGTTTAACTTGAAAGCTATTTGCATCAGCGTGCATGCTCTCTGCAATGAAACGCTTTGCTGGGCTGTTTCTTTTTATTAATGCACCATTTATTCCAGGGATCCCGAGTGCCCCCAACCCCAGCACTTGTTTTTACCGTGGCCTCTTCTGGCTAAAAGCAGATTCTCCTTCCCCTTTTGTTCCCCCAATTACTAATCCAGGGACGAGGTCATTAGGTCGAGACGCTTTAAGATTTCTTTGGTCTCCTTTAAAAAATAATGGTCGTTAGCAGGACAATAATGGCAATTTCAATTGCCTGGAGATTAATCTGAGGCGGAGCTGCTAACTCAGACGTCAGCCAAGAAAGGGGATCGACACAAGGTTACATAAATGTAGGGCAGTTAAAGAGAGCGCTGGCCTTGCCCATGTCAATAGAAGGGGCAGATATCGCTCTCCAGTGACCCAGCCTCTGCAGAGCAGAAGAAAAGGGGACAGGGGGTTTTGCGCAACAGATTAAAACTGATGGGGGGGGGGGTGCACACTAGAATGGGATGAGTCAATTGCAATGAGCCGGATTCTGTCAGTTGCCTGTTGGTAAATTCCACAGTGATTTTCCCCCCCGTCCTGCTTGTGTCCCCCACCTTTGTCACTGTGTTCCTAGGAATAGTTCCTGCCTCCTGGCTGGGTGGCGCTAGTTGTGGCTGAAAACCCAGGTTAAATGGCTTTTGCCCTGTTCAGAAACTTGACTCGGTGCAGAAGATTTTTGTTGGGCCATGGAGAGTTTGTGAGGCCGTCACTTTTTTTCGTTCTGTTTCTCTGTGGAAAGGGCTTGGGGAAGGCTGCATAGGCTGGAAGGTGTGTGGGGTGTTAGGCACTTTGGTTTAGTCCCTGCTGTAGGGAAACTTTGTTGCCTTCAGAACCTCCCTGCAATCACTAAATTGGCTGATTGGTGTGTGTGTGTGTGTGGGGGGGGGGTTTCTCAGTGACAAGGCCTCAAAGGGTGCCCCAAACAGACCAACTCATAACAAAGGTGATCCAGAGCACTGAAGTCTTGCACTGGTCAATATTGAGCTGTACAGCCCTTTTATAAGGAAAACTTTATAAATTCTACTGCCTAGCTTTCAGTGCCGGCTAGCAAGCAGCAGTGAACTGAAATCTGACTGCAGCACAGCAGAGACAATGCTTCAATCCTGACCTGTTCTTGCCTCCTGCTCCAGGCAGATCCTAACCCCGTTTGCTTTTCGTTAGCAATAGCCACTGTTTGGACACTCCAAGCACCTGGCTTTCACCACAGTTCAGTACCCACATCTCCAGCTGTAGTCGATGGGAGTTTAATCCTCCGGATACATATTTTAGCATATAAACCACGGGGCATGAAAACAACGGTAGCCCGTATACTCGGTGTCCGGGTCTTTGAATAAACACAACGCTGTCTGTTTGCAGATACACTGGGGACTCGAATCCTCTACTAAGTGGCTGAATTTACTGTGAGACACAAATTAGCTTTAGATTCCCAGATTGTAAGAAGGATCTGGGATACAGTAGAGGTAGCATGAATCTATCCTTTGATCTTGTGCTAATGACTTGAGTTTTGAGGGGGAAAACACTGTTTACTTAAACGTAAAGCCTATTATTAGCAAAAAGCAACATTTGCTCTAAGAACAGGATGTTTGAGGGGAAAAGGGGAGTCTCTCAGTTTATTTAAACGATTTATAAATGCTGGTGGCAGTGAATGAGATCTGTATCTTTTAAAGTCTCAACTTATATATACTGTATATCTCCAAATTAAACAGGAATTCCTATGAACTTTCCCAGGGAGAGACGCTGCTGGGACATGTTATTTAGTAAATGAAGACTTCATGTTCCAACATGATTAGCGAATATGCCCCAAGGAGGGTTTTAAAAAAACAAACAAACAAAAATGTTAAACAGCAAACGGCTGGCTGACGTCTGTCAGGATGAACTCTAAGCTTCTTCTAACCTGAAACTGCAAAGGTTTTTAGTGCATTTTTTTCCCTTACGTGAGACAAGAATCAGGGCATAGACCTCTTCAGCTCAAAACGGGACAGGCTTATTCTGACTGAGAAAAGGAGGCGATGACACAGTCTGGACACTAAGATCTACCATAAAACGCGGGATCTACCCTCCTTTCACAAGAAAGACACTTGCAGAAACTAGATTCCTCTCTCCGTTCTGCCTTGAACTCTGCTTTTAAACATGATCTGTTTAGACACCACCTAATCCACAAGTCGCTTTCTTCCTAGCAATCCTCCCTGTGGAAACTGCATGCGCTCTGGGTTGACCGGGAAGAAACCGGTTTTGCAGCCCTCCCTGGTACAGGAAGCAGAATTTTACACACACCATCTCGGGTTGGAATATTTAGCCCCTTTGACCATATGGGCTTAACCACTCACTGTAACAGCAGATGACTCATCCTGGTTTGACAGCTACAGGTACCATTTGCTGGGAAATGTGCGCAGGCAACCTTGTTGTCCGTAAGCGTGTTTAGGGCTGGGGACCGGGGGGAGGGTCGGTCCCTTGTGCCGCCGCCGCTGCAGAAATTTTCTGCGGAAAACAATTCCACATTTTCCCACCAGATGTCGCCCGATGTCAAAGTCCGAAATGGCAGAACTGTCTTTTGGAACACCTGCAATTACTGCTCACTCGCACACACACGCAGTTCACTGCACGTCCACACGGACACGTGTGTGCTGCCTTACAGCTATTCCCAATCAATAGTTTGAACACTTGGCTTCCTTAAAATTGTTTAATTACATTTAAAGAGCCCAGGCCCTGAAATCCTAAGGCAGGTTCTTCAGCATCTTTGCTAAGGGTAAATTCCAAACCAGGGAAGCCAGAAGGATTCTTGAGAACTGGTCTATTCACATAACTGGGCTCTTCCCTGGGATACAGACCACTTTTTGTAAAATGATCCCTCATAAGCTAGAGAAGAGAGAAATGCAACCAACATACTGGGCTTCCTTCTATAAATAGTCACCCCCCCATCTCTACACATACACCATACATATCACCCTCCCACACCAGGACATGCAAATCCCCAACACACACACAAAACGAGATTAAAACAATAATCTGCAACTCTGTTCCTAAATCCTGGTTTAGGCTCCTAAATAAGCAGGCATATTTCCCAAAGATCTCTACACTCTGCTGATTCAAGGGGAGCTGTTGGGAGAAGGGCATTTTTTAAAATCAGCCCACTTTTCTTTCAGAGCTGATTTGAGGCTCTGTTTTTCAGAATCTTGGCCTAAAACCCCTCCTGTATATACACAGCTGTTTTTCTCTATCCGCATGCTGGCCGACACTCAATCTGCTCATTACTCTCAGGAGCCAGACCTCTCCTACTTTTATTGTAGTAATCTAATTACATGATTTAATCTCTGATTTACTCCACCCTGAACAAGTTAACGGGAATCAAGTGCCTGCAATGCTGCATTATCCCTACCTCTGATTCAGCCCAAGGCTAATGTTTTCGGTGGTACAATTTCACTAATTAATTAATTAATACACAGATCGCTCTGCCATCATGTTTTGTCCTGCTATAGCCAAGAACTGTACCTTATAACAATGATCACATCAGCCCAAAACTGAACTATTGTCTCAAGACCAAATATTTGTTAATGATGTGTGAAGAAGTGGAGAGATAACGAAATAGGCCTGCTATGTTTTGGATTGTTGATCATTTTAGAAACGATTATTTTATTAAATGATCTAGCCCTTGAGTTAAAAACCTTAGCTTTTGTTCCTGGTCTCAGGCTGGCGTGTTATATAATGTTTGTGGTTTTTTTAAGTTTTAAGCGAATGGTATTTCTATCATCTGAGTACTAGGGGCGGAGGGCTTTGTGAAATGAGTTTGTTGGGTCTCAGTCCAGTTCCTGGAGGAAGGGTGTCCGCATATCAAAAACCCACCTTCCCAACCAGGCCTTCTGGTTTGGCAGGCTCAGCAGAGAGTTAAACTGCATGTCTCAAGACCACAGACCTTGGGTATGGTCCCTCCAGTTCAGGGAGGGACATGGTAGTTGGGGGCAGCAAGGACAATGCCATTGTCCTTGCTGTCTCTCTTCTATGGATGAATAGGGAGCTTTACTTTCCACTGATATCAACCCAGCACCCTTCAGGAACAGGAGAGTCCCCTTGAAATGCACTATGAAATGACTTCAGGAATAATGAGAGACCATTCATGTATGTAATATAGTCCAGCCAAGATAAATATCCTAACGTATCCAAACCCAAGTGGTTTTATTCACTGAATAAAACCTAGAGTTGGTGGTGTAGAGATCTAATTCTGATGCTGTGAATATCACACTTGAGAGTGCTATAGAGGTGCATGTGGAATTGGGTGGACCACTGAAAAGTTCCCACCTTTCAGGTGGAATATGATGAGCTGCTTGATTATAATCCGTGCATGATGATCAAACTATGCAATTGTTTCATAAGTCAAAAGTACGAGGTGAGCAGAGTTTAGAGCCAAGGCTGGAATTCCATTCTGAAAGACCCCCCCCCCCCCACACACACACACACATCCATTGTCCCTACTGTTTCTGCCCAGGATGCAGAGGCAGGGTGTGTGGCTTTCTGACTGTGGGTTTTTAACTATTCGAAACTCTGTTTAACTACATTTGTAACAGAACTTTCTGAAGACCTTTTCTCCATCCTCCAGTTCCTCATCTCTCTCGCTTCTTCCCAGGTTTAAGCTCCTTGACTCACTTTCTTGCAAACAAAAAACGAGATTAATTGAGATCCATCCACCAGAGCAAAACTGATCATCCTTGTTTCATGCTTACAGTCCACACTCAGAAATGTTCACGTTTCTAGAATTCACCCACCACAGTGGTGCCAAAGTAGCTCAGTGGTACTGGCTAACCGAAGGCCTTGCTATGTGCCCTTGTGAAACTTTCAGAAATTGGGGACTAACTCTAGAATCCCCTGGCTTTCCAAAACTCTGTGACCATGTGACTGTCTAATTCCCTTTTAATTTCTGTAAGTCTTCCTCTATACTGGGTAGTGACTCATAGGCAAAAATAGCATTGCCACTGTTTTTCTATCTGGAGGGGCAATCGGACCAAACCTGAGCGGTGCTGTGACTGTGTACTGAGTCGTAATGCCCAGCATGAGGAGCTGGGCCCACCCTGTGATACAGGGAACTACCACTGCAGGATGAGTGCAGGGGTGGGCTCACAGTCTACCCCCAGCCACTAAGACTTCCCCTGTGCACCAGGTCTGTGACCCGTCTACAACCTTCCTGCAACCCACCATTTGGAAAACAATATTTTAAGCAAGGGTCCTCTACCCTACTTCAGTGTCCTGTCTGGCTTATCTGGTATTGCCCCTTCTGAATTGCCTGGTAGTCTATTTTCCTGTCTCTAGCGTGAATGTCAAACTTTAGACTAAAAATAAAGGGCAAAGAGGAAGATCCACTAGATTTTTAAAGCACTGGTCAGTTAAATGTGGATTCCCTCCTCTCAACCTTCCAGATACCTTTTTTATTTATTTAAAGAAAAAACTTCTAGTCTGTAGAAGTGTTTCAAAGTCACATTTTGCCTTGAATTACACCTGAGGAATTCTGCTGATTTCAATGAGGTTTCTCAGATGAGGCTTACGGCAGGATATGGTCCCATTGAGTAGAAGTAAAATGAGCAGTCAAAAGTGTCTGTTAGATTTAGCAAATGCGACCACTAGATGGAGCATGTGTAGGCACATTTCTTGCAAATTCATGTTTTCTCCTTTATTTTCTGGTAGAGAAACATGCCTCACAGTTAGTAGCCAAATGTGCGTGCACATGGTGGCCTAAATATATTGGAAAAGAACCTTTCTATCTGAATCCCAATGCAGTGAAGCAGATAGTTAGTAACAGACCTATGTAGGTTTACAAGGTGTGCGGGTTTATGTAAGTAAATTACTCTTTCCACTTGCCTGGGAAGGAGGATGAATTGTATAGAAATCCAGCATGATTAGCAGAATAATCTCTTATTTTTGCCATGATTTACCACTTGAAAATAGTGCCAGATCAACTGACCTACCCATTGCCTTTGATACAAGTCAGGTACAGAACAGGGACGCTTGCTGCGCTCCTGTCGTGATCTGAATGGCCCACCTCTAAGCAGCAGCGGGTAGTTTAGTCTTTCTGGCCTACTCACCCCTCTTATTCCTTCTGAGTTGCAGCAAGGGGATGACAATTGTCATGGTACTTTTTGCATTACAAATGCATCTCTACAATGGAGTCCTTATAGCACCTTAGAGACTAACACATTTATTTTGGCATAAGCTTTCATGGGCTACAGCCCACTTCATCAGATGCATGGAGTAAAAAATACAGCCTCTGAAAGATGGGAGTTGCCTTACTAAGAGTGTATGTGTTTTTGGGGCGGGAGGAGGAGATCAATTCAGTCAGGGTGGATTAATTCCCAAGAGTTGACAAGAAGGGATGAGTATCAACAGAGAGGAAATTGTTCAGTGTTTGGGACTGGCAATTCTGCAAACTGCTGAGTGACCCATCCCCTCCTGGGGATCTATCCACATAATATCTAAAGCAGGGCATGAATTTGGGATGGCTGAGGAAACCCTCCTGAGCTCTGCTTGCAAACTGCTATCTGATCATAGGAGAGAGATGCCTGCTGGGCTTGGCTCTTTCTGAGTGGCCTTCTGGCTTGCTGCTGGTGTGTTTGCTTTTCTTGTGGCACTGGGGCTGTTGGGGCTCCCCTCAGAAAGGGAAGAAAATGGTTAGTGCCACGCTGCTTAGCAACCAGCAATGACTGGAAGCAGCAAATGGACCCCACCGCTCTCTTAAAGGGGCTGCAAGCTGTGGCTGGTGGTGGGTCCTGTTTGAGGAAGGCAGTGCCCCACTGCCCTCTCCTCAGACACTGTTTTTGAGGTGACCTCAGCTGACATGAAATGGCCCACCCCTGTGGCTCAAGAGCAAAATCTAAATGCCTGCAGCTCCTCTGTCCCCCAGAAAGTCCAGTTCAGCAAGGCATTGAGAGCTGGCCCAGCTCAAGCCCTGGTGTGAAGTCCATTGTGAAACTGCAGAGAGGTCTCTAAGGTGACAGGCCAGACCCCAGCTCTGCTGCTATGCAAGGGTTGGCCAGAGTGCACTGAAGGTTACAGGTGCTGTTGCGGGGGGAATATAGTAAACTGCAGCTGGTATCACGTGCATTTTGGAGACCTTTCTATGTGGAAGGAGAGAGAGTGGGAAGGAAATGGAGGGACTGCTCTCAAAGTGACTCTGAGAAATAAGCCTAGAGGGCACTGAGTGAGACTATTAACAACCACCTACTTTGAGAAGAGCAATGTCTCTGAATCAGGATGAAGGGAATGGGTGTTCCTTGTTCTGCCACATGGGAATAATTTTGATAATTCCATTGAAGTAGATCTCCGATGCTTGTATTTTAAATGACTCTAAGGAGGGACACATGAAATCGTCAATTTATTTGCGCATCTGCCCAAATACCAGTTTGCAGCCACCAGTTTGCAGCCACCTCATTGTCTGATGGCCTAGGGGTAACCACAACTTGCAAATGTTGCTTTTAGTTCTGGAATCCCTGTTACCAGAACTATGGGGGAGCATAGCGATGAGGAGAATGAAGAGTCCTGACTCACTAGAAGAGAGTGAAAGGCTAGAGATGCTTGGCTAAGAGGTGATTTGAGAGGGAAGGAATGTGGAGCACGATAAGCCAATGGCTATCTCAAGGATGCAAACACCAAGGAGGGAGAGGAATTATTTAGTGGGGTACAAAAGGCTGTACAGCCAGGAGCAATGGAATGAGACTGAGAGGTCAAATACCCGGAAAGCCTTCCTGACCATAAGATGCCTTAGTTTCTGGAATTGTCCCTAAGGGAAGTGGTGGAAACTTCACCACTTGGGATGTTTTAAAACTTGACTGGACGAAACCTCCATAAACACACATTAGGAACAATCCTTCCCTTTTGTTCTGGGGGATGGACTCCATCAACTAATACTCCCAGGATTTTAAAAGATGGTTTAGACGTGTACGTGTTTTGTAACCTTTAGGAATGCCTGAGCACAGACACTTACCTACCCAGATCCTCCTCCGTCTGCATGTGGACTGTAGCTGGGAGGTCATGAGAGGCTAGTCTGTAAATAAAGCATGTTCTACATTCAGTGAAGCATTCTGCAAACAGCCTGCTTTGAATCCTTAAATCAAGGAAAATGTATTGAGAATGGATATAGGTGGTACCGAATCACCAATCGTTTGACCTCTGACCCCCCACCCAAATCAAAATCCATGTGTTTACATTGTCCTGCACCGCATTAGGTTTGTTAGGTCCTGGAGATGCTAGTTCTCAGTTTTTGATGGTATTGGTATGGGATTCCCACCTTGCCACATCCTTTTGCTGCAGCCTGGCTCTGACTGGATTGGGGTCAGTACCGTGCCACTTTTATTCAGGCCCTGGCATTGTTGCAGAGAATATTGACAATGACCCAATGAGAGTCTATGGGAATGGTGAGCTCTGTGGTGTAGATGCCTGTTGTTGCTGATGGCTGATCTGTGGCCCACGTGAAATGAGCGGATGTACAGAACGCAAGTGGGAAGCCTTCCCACGTAATGGGCGCCGAATATGTATGATAACAATTACTGAACGTGACCCAGCTCTTTGTAACATTCTAAAGCTACTGTGAGTCACAAATCGCTTCATCTTTGCACTTCATCCTCTGAAGCCTATAACACGAGCTAGGTCAGGGTTATGTCCTGTAGTACCCACCCAGCTCCACCAGCGTCACCAGGAGAGAGCAGAATCTGGCCTATTGATTGATGGCTCTTAAACATCCCTTGTGAGGAAGAATGGATCAGATGAAGCAGGGTGGTAGGGGACCCTGCTCAGGTCTGAAGGTGGATCAGGCATCAGGTTTTCCAGGCATTGATCCTATGCACTTGCCACCACACAGACTACTTCAGCGTGCTTAGCAGTGATCACTCCATACAATCCGATGATTTTCAAAGAAATATCTAGACTGTGTCTAGAGGTCTGAGAGCAAAGACTGCATGTGGTGATCCAACCCCTGCTTTGTCACTGACTTGTGGTATACCCTCAGGGGAGCCACGCTACTCCTCTCCCTCAGTATTCCCCATGAAATGAAGATATTTACTCACATACCTTTTGAGGGACGTTATGAGGATTGTAAAACTCTTTGAAGATGAAAAGGACTGTGTGTGTAATTGCCAGCTAAGATCCTATCCTGTTCCTACTGAAGTAAAGGGAAAGCTCCCATCAGCTTCTATGGGAGCAGGATCGGGCCCTAAACCGTAGTCCTAAAAGGTAAAAGAAATGGCGCATTGTAAATTACTTACAGTGACTTTACACGGAGCTGGTGTGAGCTCTCCGGGGGAGGGGGCTGGGAAGGAGCTTTTTCTCTTCCCAGCCCTACCACTCTCCTCCCCACCCCCATCCCTCCAAGGAGCTCCTCTGGAGCCTAGAAGTGCGCTATCTGCAAACTGGCGCAGATTATCAGCAAGCACTTTCAAGATTAGAGACCCATATTTATGTCTGTTTCTCCTGGAAAGAGAGAGTGAGAGTTCTGAGTTGAATTTGATGCAGACTCCTTGGCACCAAGTGCTTATTACTTGGGTAACCTTTCCCTTTTCTGGTAGCTTGCTGAGGAGGTTTTGGAAGGATTCCTGAGTGCTTTAAAAATACAAAACCAACAAGGAGTCCAGTGGCACCTTAAAGGCTAACACATTTATTTGGGCATAAGCTTTTGTGAGATGCATTTGAAGAAGTGAGACTTTTTACCCACGAAAGCTTATGCCCAAATAAATCTGTTAGTCTTTAAGGTGCCACTGGACTCCTTGTTGGTTTTGTGGATACAGACTAAAATGGCTACCCTCCGATACATTAAATATATATGTGCGCGCGCACACACCCCCACAGAGTTTTCCTCATCAAGGCTGCAGGGGAAAAATTGAGGTGCAACTCTGAACTCTAGACCAACTGCTGCCACAATGAAACAGTAACAGATTCTGCCTACATGGTCCCCAGTGTGTCAATGTAGTATTTTGTCAATGTCTCTGTATTTGAGTGGAAAAAATTTAAATAGTAACCAATTCCTGAAGAACGTAATCTCCCCGTGTAATGAATTGCATCTGTACATGCACCACATGTTGTCAGTAAGATTTGGACGTTGGATCTTCATCTCCCCTATCCTCCTGCTGCTTGAACTATGGAAGTACCTTTTTGGTGCTGGAGGTCCCACTGACTACTATAGAAGCTGTACGTTTGCAGCTGTGGTCCATTACAAAATGCCCCCTTATCCCCAGATGAGACATCAATCTCCTGTGGACTTTAGCTATTTGGATGAGCTTACCTAGCAGAGCATAGAATTATTATAGTACCTAATGGCCACATTCAGTGATCAAGGCCCCATTGCGCTAGGTGCAATGAAAATACACTACCTAGCTTTGTGTGTGTGTCTGTCTCCCTCTAATGCTATGCCAGGAGAGGAGAACCAATCCCAGAGTTACTGTTGGACTCAGTGTTAAGAACTTGTGATTTATTTTTTTGGAGGTGCTGAGGGTCCCTATGTTTATCCTTGCTGTTGGCTGTGGAATCTGGTTGCAGGCAGCCATGGTTCATTACACTTGTGCATCCAGCACATAGAATTAATTTGTACGTGCCATAGATCGGTCTCTTCATCTGTGCACCTCAAAGCACTTTCCAGAACGTTGTCAGGGTGGAGTGAAGTGACCCCTGTATAAACCTGACAGAGCCACAATTGCTAGTAGAATGTTGAGCTTGCATGGAAGATCTATCGACGGGCTATGTATTTTATCACTGTACATGATTTTCTCCTGGATAAAATATGTGGCAGGGCTTCCCTGAGCTTGTCTGTACTTCCGCAGCTTCACCCTGCTTGGAAGGCAGCAGCAGATCGCCCTGACAAGCTTTAGGGGCTTTAACAGGCTTAGTGCAGAGTGGTTCTCATGAGTGATAACGTGAATTAGTACAAATCTCATTAGGTGAATGTTTCTCCTGGACTCTGTTTCTTGATAAAATAAGCACCTCCAAATTGAGGTGGAGACATGATGAAGGGGACCCATACATTCTTCATCTTTGGTAACAAAATTTCTCCTAACATAATTTTGTATTGTTGGAGGACAAATATTGAACCTCTATCACTGCAGCCTTCTCAGTGAATCCACAAATTCTGTCTGAGTTGCTCCTTTATGCTAGACAGGAGGAAGGACAGAAATCCTCTCTAATAAAAAAAAAAAATAGATACACAGCCAGAGGTTCAACTCTCTGACACTGTGGGGGCCAGGTCCCAAGCTGGTATAAATGATCCTTGCTCTGTTGAAGTCAGTTGAGCTACACCCACTTACAGCGGTGGAGGGTTTCTGTATAGGTTCTTATCCTGCCCTCATCCCCATGGTATCTGAGTGCTCTCCAGTAGTGCGTGAAGTGACCTGACTGATGTTCGGCACAGGCTGTTCATTTCTTTTCTCTTGTTTTCCTGGGGAGGAAATTGGTTTGGGAAGATCAACACGAAAGGCTGAGTTGTGGGGAAAGAGAGAAATGGCAGTTGCCATCCTTGCTGAGGGTAATTCTTCTCCTGTTTTGAAAAAGGACAGGATAGATCAGGCAATTTGTTTGCAGGCAGCAGTGAGGCCACTTCACCTGGTACTGAGATTCTCATGTTGTGCAAACTGTAGGATGAACTGGGGAACATCAGCTGTAAATCTTAAATCGTTGCTGAGATTAATACCCCAAGATGCTGCTGAGTTTAATCCTTGGCCCTGGATCTCCCAATGTCAGTCACAGCTTCTTCTATGGGAAGTTTGTATTCTTCAGTTTTTTCTGCTTATGTACTGTGCCAGTCATAGTGATGGCTGCCAGATAGTGTTGTTGTCCAGATGGACATTAACCTTCTCAATTCATAGCCCTTAAGGGAATGGTTTTCCTCATCACTGAAATGCAGCCCCACTGCCCATGACTGTTTAGGAATATCGTGGAGAAAAATAGCCTATCCATTTTCAATTACAATGGGGATTTTAGGTAGGCAGTCTGTAACTACCCAAGGTGGAATTTGGCCAGGCCACTTGAGTTAACGTCCTCACATCTTGGGCCTGGGAGGGAAACACCATGGATCGTTAATGACAAAAAGCTCAGGATCTTGGTTGTATGTCTCCACTGACAGTTTGTCACTACTCTTATCAAGAGCCAAGATGTAAGCAGCAGATGAACAGTGTATGAAGGAAAGAGTGAGAAAGCTGGTCCCCGGGAATCTGGTTTGGTGAAGAAGCCCAGCATAAGAAATGAGGAAAGCAGGCTTGGCCCTCAGTCACCCATTAGATGTGTTTCCAGCTTCTTTTCATCTTGCTTGGGCTTCAAAAGCCATTCCAGCATCAAAGCAGGAACTTCCCCAAGCAGCACTGAAGGGAGAGTGAGCAGACAGAAAGAGCTGTCTTGTGTCTAAGCAGAGCCAGGAAGTTCCCAGTGAAACTGAATCAGGTCCTGGAGGCTCACCTTCCTGTCCAGTCTTTCCTCCAGAAATTATCCCAGGTTTCCAAATGTGCTCTTGGGAATAGCAACACTGGTGGAGCATTGGCCTCACTGGGGACAGTGTCCGAATGGGAAGTGGCACAGCTTAAAGGAGCTCTGAATAACCCAGCTCTCTCTAATCATGGAGGCAGTCTGTTGGGGATGTGTGAATGATGTCACGGTATGTTGGGGCTTGTCTTTACCAGACAGATATTTTTTCCCTAATTCTTTTTGTGGCACTGGCACTGACCGAACCTCTGTGACGTTGATTGGAGTAGTCATGAAATCCAGATAGCCCACGTTTTTGACCCCACCCAGCCAGTGGTTTTTAAATATACAATTTGGGTTTTGTCAGCTCCATGGTAGAACTTCAGAAAGTTGCCAGGAGCAAATGTCTGTGGGCTGTCCAGGCTAGCACACATGAAGATCCTAGTTAACTCCTGTTAGCTACCAATCAATTCAACCAAGATAACTCTAGACTGATCCCAAAAGTATTATGCGGAATCGGGCAGCAATGCGTGTGCGTGTCAGAAATACAGATCACCAGGACACTTCTGCAATTTTACTAATTAATGAAAAATATCAGTAGTGCAATGACTCTGCAGCCATGCAGAACAGCTCCCACTTCAGCAATGGATTCTAGAACCATTTTTATTGAGAGGGGGAATGTTGTCCAGGATACCAGGGTTGTCCCATAGTCTTTATGTAAAATGCCATGGGATTTTTACTTTACAATGGCATATACACGAGTGACTTCAGTCTAATGTGTTTTCCAGAGGACAGCCGTTCCCCAAGCATTGCTTTGGTAGTGTGAGCTCAAGGATTTGAGCCTTCTAGCCTGGAGGCAAGAGTGAGTTATACTGACAGTGACTTCAGTGGGTTTTGGATCAGAATGTTAATGATCTGGCCCAAGTGAGGAGTACCAGACGCCTAGGCCCACTTACAACCAAACTGCCCTGGGAATAACTTCCCACTCCACAGACCTGATCATGGTAGGCACATGCCCTCCTGGTCATTGAAATCTATAGGACCAAAACTGATGGGATTTAAGACCCAGAAGTCAATGGGTCTTGAGAGTCCTGGTCACCTCATTGGATTGGTCCCCAGGTGAAGCATACAGATCAAATTTTCCCAATGAAAAGTGAGGGAAGGCTTAGAAATTGAACATATATTTGTCCAGATCCTGGAGCTTGGTACTTGGACTCTGTTCATGAATTTATTTTGTTTAATAGACAAATGTGATTGCAATTATTTCAAGAACTCTTGCTTCAGAAATTAATGGTAAAAGTGCTTATTAGTCAATGATAAAATGCACCTGGAGATGGAAAAAGCTCTCTTCAAGGAAAACATGATACTTCATTGGAAAAGTAACTTTGTCTAACATTTCTAATTTTAAAGGTATGATTTGGAATGTTTCCATAGACTTGGAAACCCTAGCTGAATCGTCTGCTCTGCAGGTTTTAACTATCTTCTCCTTACAATATCATTATGCCTTGGTGGATTTTGCCTAGAGCGTTTCCAGGGCGTGTGCCCCTTCCCTTTTTTTTTCCCCTTTCAGTGGGCCATAAGTATCTTTATCATTGGAATTTTACCAACCCCAGCACGTAATAAATGGGTTCTGAATTAATTAATGCAGGTTAAGTGCTAGGCTGCTGCACAGCCTGTAGGGGGAGCACAAGGTGGTGGTGGCTGTTTGTTTTCTAAACAATACCTTTGGGAACGGGGGTGGGAAATGTGGCTACTGGACTTTATTATTTCCTCAGCAGCAAGGTGATGGATTAAGCACATGAGAGAAATGCTGGAGAGTATTCCCCATCCATGTTCTAACCCTCTTAAAGATTAACTGTAAAGCTTTTACCTGCCAAGACCTGGGTTTTGGGTTCTGTTTCTCTCCTGCAAGAGTTGATGCTGTCACTAACACCTACAGCAGAGCGGAGGGCTGCAGTCCTTAAACTGCTTGAGGTGTTGGTGATGACATCCACTGCAGCAGGGGAAACAGAGCCCATTTCTCTCCTGTCAGGTAAGGGAAGGAGGAAAGAACTTTAAAATGCAGTGCTTTCGAACGCATCTTTCTAATGAAGTGGGGCCAACTCTGTGTGCTGTGGGTCATTGCTAGGGCAAAACGCAGTGAAGTCAATGGGGAAGCTTACCCAGGTAAAACTTTGTCCCTTAAAGAGTTGAGATCTTGGGCCTGATTCTCTTTTCACTTTCACCAGTAGGAACTGGGAGGAAATCCACGGATTTCCGGTGTTACACCAATCAGTGTGAAGGTTAGGAAAGTCACATTCCTGATTGGTTAAGCTCACTTCTCTCAGGTCAAACTCGAGGCATGTTAATGGGCAGAGCTCTTTTAACCTTTATAACGGTGAGTATGCAATGGGCCAGATCCTGCTGAAATAACTCTCATTCCAGCCAGTGATAAGCTTGAGTTAGAGTAGCTTGAATAGTGGTAGTATGTGGCCCTGTGTGTCTGTGGCTTGATCTCTATTTCCAACATCTTACACCCAATGTTCCTTAAACATCTCTTGGTCCAGAACCGTGCAAAACTGTTATTTGTATTACAGTAGCACCCAGAGGCCCCTCCAGAGATCAGAGCCCCCTTGTGCAAGGTGCTAGATGGACACATGTCAAAGAGTTTGCAATCTAAATAGCAAAGACCAAGTGGGAGACAGAAAAGCCTTATTATCCCCAGCTGGAGATGAAGAACTGGGGCACAGAGAGATTAAGTGACTTGCCCAAGGTCACACAGGATGGCTGTGGCAAAGATGGAAACTGAATCTAGTTCCAATCCAGAACCTTGATCACAAAACCAACCTTCCTCTCTAATCCAGCAAAGCATCTAACAGAAAACAGTGTTTACTTTTTTTTTTTTTTTTTTTTTTTTTTTTTTTTTTTTTTTTAAAAGGGATGGATGGAGGAATATATATAATATGTAGGCAGGTGGTATAATTTTGGTGTGCATGGTCCATTGAGATGCCAAGAAAATGTTAGTTGAACAAGGCCCTCCCGTTAACAGATGTAATTGGACTCCACTGTAAAATAATGTATTTTAACAAACCATTTTTTTGGCAAATTAAACCAGTGCCACCACATGTATAATTTCTATAAATGATCTTCTCTCGTATGAATGTGTCCAGCTTAGTTAGAAAGAAACCCTTGTAAATTAAATGTTAGATGAGGAAGGATTCTGTTACGTTGTTAAACAAGAGAGTTTGTGTGGCTGGGGAAAATAGTTTGCCTTTGTAGAGTGCCTTCCAATTGAGGATCTAAAAGCTCAGGACAAACATTAGTCTGTGTACTTTGGAAGAATTATCTCCATTTCACAGGTGGGGAATTGGGGCCCACGGTGAGTAGAGTCACACAAGGAGTTTGTGGCTGAATTGGAAATTGAACCGAGATCACTGGGCTCCCAGTCCGGTGCTTTAACCCACAAACTGTTTTCCCTTCTCCCTCTGTACCATTTTCATGAGTGCAGTGAACCTTTATTGGAGTCCTGCTGGGGACCCCTCTCTGTGCGTGGACCAGAGCAGAACTGGTGCAATCCCTGTGTGGATGGGGAGGAGAGGACTGGATTTCAGGAGCCTATGCCAGGGGGACTGTGTTCTTCTGCTTTGGAGAGGTGGGGGATGGGAGGCTTCCTGCATGTCTGGAAGCTGAGATTGGCAGAGGCAGGCTAGGTGGTTCCAGTACCTACATCAGGTGTATCCACAGCCTGTCCATGGATTCACTAGCAATTCCTCTTTCCCCTCCTTACCACAGCCACTCGTGGGCAGAGGCTGCCTACATCAACTGTGTAGCCTGGAATGGGGAGGTTCCCCCCACCTCCTGCCCCATTCTCAGCTGTGTTCTCCAGCACCTAGTCCAATTGCCTGGCCTGGGGAAAAGTGGGGAGACTTTTGAGTCCAACTGTGTATTTCAAACCTACTTCCCCAAGAAAATCCCCGGCTAAGTCAGCCTCCTCTCTTCACCATCATTCCCAGGCACCCATTGCTTTGATAGGGGTGTACCGCGCTGCCATATATGGTACGGGCTAGATCCTCCCAATCATGAGGCTCCCCAAGGCCCAGAGTAGAAGCTCTCTCTGCACCAGTCAGGAAGGATAATCCAGGACCGAACTGTCTCTTATGCCCTAGACGATTTCTCTCCCTTTGCCCGACTAATCAAGCATGGGCCAGGACTGACCTAATCCCCCTTCTGTGTATTGAATTTTCCAGCCTTCTTCCAGCGTGACTGTCAGAGCAGAAGGAGCAGCACGGTGCTGGGAAGAGAGCTGTCAGCACGACTGTTGCTGCTTTTGCTACCCTCCTTGCTGAGCCTGTTTAGATTGTAAACTCTTCCCAGCAGGGACTGTATCTTCCTTTCTTTCTTGTAGAGCACCCAAATGCTCACTGCTGCTTTGGCCAAGGGGCTTGATTTAACCACTAGCACTCTAGGATTTGAGGACATTTCTCCTCATTGCATTGCATCCTTGAATTAAACAGGGGGACAGGAGTGACAACTCTGCTTCAGACACTAGATTACACAAAGAGGCTAACTTCCTAACTCCAGGGAGGGCCGGGAGAGGAGAGGGTAAGCAGCAGGTCAGACCCACGTTGGTGCTGCTTTGTAGATCAGCCAGCAGGGGGAGAGCTCAGAGCGGTGTGCCTATAATACAACCCATCTCCAGTGACCTGGTTTGGCTAGGAGAGAAGATTTTTAAAAAACATACACAAGTTTTTCTAAAGAATGTTTAAAAAAAGGGGGGGGGGGGGTTGTAGGTTCCAAATGCAGTCAACACCCCGAAATCCGGACTGCTGCTTGTGTGAGTGATGTAAGGTGTTCACTCTACACTTTCTTTATTTGTAGAAGTAACTGCTTGGAGGACTTTTTTGCAAGAGGTTCTGAAAGGTTTGCTAGGTGCAGCTCCCCAGTCCCAATGAATAAACACACATGTGATTTCCCCCCGCCCCCCGTGGTAGGAGGTTAGCATCTCAATGTCTTATATTCTTCTGTATCAAGTTTGCATGTTACTTTGAAGTTTGAGATTCTATTAGCTTTCAATGTCCTCTTTTTGGAATTAATAGTAATAGGCATTTCCCTCTGGGGATTGCTTCCTGGCCAGGAAGCAGAGGACTCTGCCAAATTCTGCTCTAAACTCTGGTTTCAAGAGTTGAGAACTGTTTGTGATTTAAAACTATATGGTATTTCAGGCTGCACTGGCTTGTTTGCCAAGTAATTTGGATGCCTTCCTTTGATCACCCTGATTATTGAGTCCCACTGTAAAAGATGTACATGATTTTAATGAGGACAAACTGTCCAGCTCATAAAAGATAGCCATGGTGAGTGAAATATCTTCTGCCTGTGACAACTCTAAAGCCTGCACGAGAGGGAACATTAAGTCTGGGCCATTTGGATGCGGTGATGAATTTGTACCATTTGCCTCTCAAAGCCAGTAAGGTATGGACTCTTGGATAGAGAAACAAATCATGTTTCTCTTCTGCAAAGCCCGCAGCCTAAACAATGCAGCCTTGTTCTAGCTCTGTGTATTAGTGAAGTAATGCAACTATCCTGGCTCAAGTTTTTGTTGAGGACTGTTGGGCCATAGACTTTTATGCAAACTAATCATCTTGAGTTGGGTCCTCTTTATACTGTGGGGCTCAAAAAGAATATCCTCTTTGAAAGGAACGAATATTTTATTTATACAGCATCAAGGGGCAAGACACAGTCCCTGCCTTGAACAATTTACAGTCTAAGGGCCCAGTCTTGCAGTTTTATCCAAGAAGACATGTTCCAGCACCTGTAGGGAGCCTGTGTGTGTGCAGACCCTTATGTCTCACTGATGTCACGGCTGCGTGATCAGGGTTTAATTGTAGAGCTGAGGCAATGAGCGATAGAAACAAATAATGGGAAGAGTGGGGACTGGGCTGGGGAAGGATAATGGTTATGGCATTGAGTGCTTGATTAAGGTAAATGCACGTTTTGATGGTGAATCCCTATATATACCATTGCATGAAATAGGTGACATGGAAGAGGTGGGTTTGTAAGCGGGATGATTGGCTCTTGCTTTCAAGAGATATTGAAGCAGAGAACGTGAACATCATCTTCTGTCTCACTCTTGGGTTGGGTACGATAGGAAACATCTTGCGAACAAAAGGATCAGAGAAAATGTACTGCCAGCAGGTAATGAGAGAGCTGCAGTTGAACATGTGTATTACCAGAAATGCTGAATTTAATGGTGTTTCACTACCTAAAATACTCTTCTATGATAGTGTACATTATAAGGCCCCATGAATGACATAAATTACCTCAGGCAAAACTCCATTGAATCTGACAAGAGTTTTATCAAAGTAAGTACTACAGGCTGAAGCCCTGAGTCTTACAATGGAATAAAATAATAAAATTTCGCTTCACAGGTAAAGAAGTATATACAATAATATAGTGTGAAGAATTGCTCAGCGCATAACTGTTAAAATGTAGTGGAGAAACACACACGTTAGACAATGGGAGAGACGTAAATGTCTATTAGAAACACAATGCACATCGTAGTTACACTTCGGTCCAGATCCAAATCCCACTGAAGTCAGTCAGTCTGGGATCTAAACCACTAAGTATCCTACAGTCCAAATCTGGCCCTTTAACTGTGTAATGAATCCAGATAAGTAGACACTGACTCCGTTATAGTGCTATGGAAGACAGGACCCTCGTGTCTAGGTTGCTAATGTAATTGTGAACAAAATGAACTTGTCCTAGCCAACAAAGGTTGGGGTAGTTGAGTGAATAGCCATGACACTGGGACTGCCCACAGAGCCTAAGATTTTTGGTCACATATACATTAAAATGTTACAGAAAACCTTTGAGAGCCATTTTTGTTAAAATCCCAGTCTGGCCTATCTGGGTGACCAATCTACAAAGCAATGTAAAACTGCATTTCTTCCGACAATAGCAGCAAGGAAATGCATCACTGAGCTATGCTCACAAGAGAAAATCTTATAATTCTGTGGCTAAATAAAACATGAGACATGGAACAGCTCAGAGCTCTGTGGCTTTTTACCAACGATCTGCCAAAGCCAGAGCAGTAATCCCACAACGCTCAATAGACACAATGCTGCATGTAGATTTAATACAATGTCTTTAAAGAACTTGCACTGAGAACTTTAAACAAGCCTTCTTGATAGAAGTGGGGCCATATAATGATGTAATACGTTTGTACAGACCTATGTGGATCTCCCAGTATTACAAAATCTCTCTAAAATGTATATTAAAAAGGAGAATGATTTTATACTCCACTCCAAAGTAAAAAGCCAGAAATTTCAGTGTCTCAAAGATGTGCTTGGAAGCCATATATTCTTTTCACTTAGGTATTTCAGTGGCATTTTCAGCATATTTTTAATGATACTGTGTTACCAAAGATCACTTTTGGTAGATAATGCACTTATCGTTTATGGAGAAATACACAGCTAAATCTGATGGTCATTGAAGTTGCTTATAAAACATGCATAGAAATCAAGATACTGATCACAAGAGTGATCTGGAAATATATTGAAAACATTTTTTCAATTTATTGATGATATAAAAATTTGATTTTTGTCTTGTGAAGAAAGATGTGAAAGCTAAAATCTACAGTATTGTTGATCCAAATTTCAGTGTCCGTTCAGAGAGCAAGTAGCGTTTAGTGTTTGTTAGACTTTCAAACCACAAAAAGAATCTGGTTATAAGATGCTAAGAAATTGCTCCATAGTATATGGTGCTCACACAGGACCGCTTTCAAAGCCCACTGGAATCAGTAAGGGTATTTCAGTGGGGTCTAAACCACTGTTAACCTCTGTAACCTATGCTGAAAAGAGACTGTTCCATGAGAACCATATTTACTTATTTCTTGCATGGATCTAGTGTTACTTTATTTATTTTGTAAATTATTGGCAAACAAGCTTCTGAAGAACATGAAATTGTGGAGAACATGTGTCCCCCACCCCATAGAAATTGACTTCAGATCATATCGCATGTCTAGTCTTGGTTCTATGTCTTCAAAGATGTATCTAAACTTGAGAATGCTGGAGGAAATTCCCCCTGTGCAGAGGGATTTGTGTCTGTGTGAATCCTCTTAAACCCTACTTCTATCTTAAGTGATGCTTGGGTCTTGTATAGGTCCTCTGGACTCCAGATCTGCAAGTTGCATTGTATTAGCTTTAGTCATGGGAATTAAGTGTGACAAAGGTATCACTTAAGTTCACCGGGTCCTTTTGGATGACTTACATGTACTCACCTTGAAAAGTGAATATCCCCATCTTAACCACTAGTGATTACTTTCACTGAAATAACCTGAACAGAGGTTTTTAATCTGTATAACTTAGGGTGACCAGACAGCAAGTGTGAAAAATCGAGATGGGGTAGGGGATAATAGGAGCCTGTATAAGAGAGACCCAAAAATCAGGACTGTTCCTATAAAATTGGGACATCTGGTCACCCTAGTATAACTCCAGTTAAAGTCGATGATACTAATATCTTGTATGACACTGACCAAAATTCTCTCAGCTTTGGCCTTGGTTTAATTTGGCATGAGAGAGTCTCTTTATTCTCCTCTGCAGTTTTTCCTCAATCTCTATGGTATTGAAGAGACAGAATTAAGCTTTTTTTAATATATTTTTTTTTTCTTGGAGCAATATCTGGAATCTTCTTGTTGTATTATGTGTTCTCACCAGCAGTTTGTAAACCTGCCCAGTGTACTGGGAGCTGCTAGGACTAAGTGAACCAGCTTTTTACAGGTTCCAATTTGCAGTCCTCTTTATTCCAATCTTTTTGAGGTTCCCCCATGACTAGTACCTGGCCTTCTTTAAGATTTAACTCGCTGACAGCACCAGCGTTTCATCCTGCTTGAAAGCTATGTGCTACACAGAGGGATGTCTCTAACACCCATAATCTGTTCTGCCACCGTCCATTCCTTTTGTGACCCCACTGCTTTCCCTCTGTTTTCTTCTCAGCATTTCTTCTGCCCCACATCCTGGCTTGTCCAATTATTGAATTATCTTGAACTCGGTTCTTTTTTTCCCTCCTTAATCAGTCTTAATGAAAGTGTGCAGGGGAAGCCAAAATCAAACCTGAGTGTGATTTTTTTTTTTCTTCCCTTGGTGGTGGTAGAATCCAAATATTGGAGTAGGGGAAGTCAGGAAGCCTGAATTATTTTCCTGACTCTGCCACAGACTGCAAGACATGATATTGGGCAGGTTCCTTAACCATGCTATATCTCCGTTTTTTTTCTCTCTCACCCAGCACGATAAAGTGCTCTGAGATCCTCTCATAACAGGTGCTGCATACTGTGCTCGATTCATAGTCATACTTTACCATGGCTGTAGGTCAATATTTAAAAAAAAAAAAAAAAAGCCAATAAGGGTTTCAACAAAACTGATTTGTCTGGCAATTTAAAAGTAAAATTAGAACAGACTGTCGAGCCTTCCTTGTATCTATCTTACTTGGGTGCCTTATTCCCATAGTATTTCAGTGCTTCGCAACACTTATATGGAATAGGACTGTCCTATTATCCCTATTTTACAAATAGGAAACCGAGGCACAAAAAAACCCTCAAGGTGATTTGTTTAAAGAATCCCAATGTCTGTGGCAGGCCTAGTCTAGCAGCCTAATCAATTGTGACTCTTCTTCCTTTATATACTTGGTGTCTCCTCAAGGAAAGCAAGGTCACTCTGGGTGAAAGTAGGAGTCACGCAGCAAGAACTCCTGAATCTCAAATCTGGCAAGCGTTCCCAAAGCTGATAGTTTTACAAGTGGTTGCAGAAAAAGACACTAACCTTCCTCTGCTGGCTCCATATGCTAAGCTAACTTGCTTCCTGAGCCTGGGCTGCAGGATGTAACACTCTTCAAGGGTTAACCCAAAGTAACTGTAAGATGAGTGTAAAAATAGTCATAAGGCTGGATGGAGTTTTCTAAAATTAGAATTTACTGTGGTAATTGCAGCTGATGTACTGGATCACTGCAACATCCCTTCTCAGAATGAAAAAATAAATTGCACAGAGTGTACGTAACTGAGTCAGTCATATTTATTGCATTTAATCAAAACTTGATTCAGTTAAATGTATTCCATATGATAGCCATGCAGTTCCCATGATCAATTCCGAGTTCAAGCCAGTGGGGAGACTCAGTAAATATTTGGCTTTTAAGCAGAGGGGAAGGTTCAGATGTTGTGGTGTTAGACATTACCCAGCTTAGTGGGGCTAATTTGCATATAGTGTTATGAGCACAGGGTGTACATCCTAGGGGATATTTACTGTCTACAGATAATATATTGCTAGTACAGAATCTAGATCATACACCGCTCTGGACTGATTTTATTTTGTGTTTTGCATTGAAAGTGAAATTCTCTTCTGTGCAGAAAAGCAGCACAGCACTCAGGCACTGGTTTCAGTCCCGCTGGAAGTCCTGTTTTGAGGGCTTAAGTAGGATTTAAAGAGGGGCAGAGGCCTCTTGCTTGGCTGTCTGCACAGGGGAGAATTTCATCGTTAGCCCTTCACCCAGCAATCAGGTTCCCATAAGCAGTTCAGATTGCCACTGAAATCAACAGGTACAGGACTCTAGTTGAGTGAGTCCAATTGCAAGATGGAGGTTTAAAATGGTAAACCCTTTTGGCGGAGAAATTCTTACATGGAGGGGATGGGAGAGACAACAATCGCGTGAATTCTCACGGTGGGGTATCAGGAGCTCGTACTTAGAATACAGGGATTTGTTTACACAGTGCATACCTTTGCTCATAGTCCAGACTCTTGGCTTCATTGCAATATGAATTTTACACTCGAACAATAGCAATATCATGTAAATTTCAGCCTGAACTTTCTCTGCCAAGCCTGACAGTTCCCACAGAATTCTTCTGACCCAGGCCTTAATTACCATTGCCCTCAGAAGGCTTCTGTGCAGCTTGTCTTTGCTAATTGAATCTGGGGCTCAGGCGCCTCCCAGGAGTCCCTGCATCCCCTAGGCAAGCTCCTAGAGTCTCTTGCATTCTGCAATGCTGTGACTTGGTATAAGAGTCGGGGAAGAATTGGGTCCAGTGTCCTTAGTGTATTCTAGCTCTTTCTTGATATTGAGGTGGGCCTAAGACACGGGTTTGGATCTGGATCCAAAGTTCAAGGGTGGGGAGAAGGGGAGAACGTGTTCAGAACTGGGGTGCTTGGTTGGACCTACTGTACAGAAAGGAGCCAGTGTAGATCCAAAATCTGGGCAGTGGTTGGCTGCAAAGCTTTGATCCAGGTCTATCTCCGGGTGCATGTTCTGTGCCGTGCCTTGTTTTTCACATGGTACAGCCTGAAGTAATGTATTGCGCTCTCTCTGCTCACTCCCCCTGCCCTCTTTATTAGCTCTGTGATTCAAAGCTACTTCTTCCTGTATAAAGATGTGGCTTTTCCATTGTTTCGTCATTCTCATGACAGATGGAATCCGGAATACATGGCTGTTGGAACCCACCTGTAATTCTTCATTACATTCTTCAGTGGGATACAGAGCAATAGCTAGTTGTATAAGATTCTTGTCCTGTTTACTGGAAGAAAGTTCTGACAAGTCGCAGGGCAGAGGCTGCCTGCCTTTTCCATGTCTTGCGCAGCACTGAGGACACTGCTGGTGTTTAATAATAAAATAATTAAAGTAGTAATCAAATAAAAGTTCTGCTCTGAAAAGAAGTTTTTGAGTGACACAAACATTTCTCCTCCTCCTGCAAGTTAAGTGTTTAGAATTCTTCCTCACTGCGTGTGTAATTCACTACATTAATCTTCCCTTAAAACCTAATCCTTCAACAAAGCCTCTCTGGATTGATACAACAAAGACAATTATATACGGGGGGTTAGGTAGGCCAAAGGTTTCAGCACTTTTTAAAAAAAAAACAAAAAAAAAAGGGGGGGGGGGGGGGGCGGAAACAGCTGAAGTGTGTTGAGACTCAGCCTTCAGCTGGCTTTATGTGTCTGAATTATATTGTCTACCTATTTATTTTATTTTTAATTCTAAGCACCTATGACAGGGGTCATGTCTTCTATATACTGTACAGTACTGAGCAAGTTGATGGGACTATGCTAAATACTTAAAATGATTGCTAGTAACGTATAAATAAACACACCCTGATGTTTTGATGAGAGAGCTATAAAACAAGTACAATACAATCTTCGGGCTTGATCCTGCTCCTGTTGAAACCAATGATGAAAGCAGATGGGATCCCAGTCAAAACACCGTGTACTCATACAGTCAAAAAGTCACCTCTCCTGGGGTCTGGTTTATTAAGGAAAAGGTCTTTCCAAAATAAGACTATATGAAGCTGCAGCCTAAACCTTCTCTCCAGCTAAGCTGCATTTAAGATTCCTTCCTTCAGGGCCTGTCTTGTCACAAGCCTTAACTTCCCTCCTTAGAAAGCTACTTTCACCTCCCTTAGATTGCGGGTACAGTTTAATGAATCACACCTACTCCAGTGCGCCTGTGGATCCTACCCCTCTGTTGCAAATGGCAAAACTCCCATCAATTTCAGCGTAAACTGCACCAGACCTGTATTCTGCATAACGTCCTTCCTACACAGTACATTCCAAAAGGCTTTAGAGTTACTGCTTTTTAAAAAAAAAAAAAAAAAAAAAAAAAAAAAAATTCAAATTGCAGAGTTCAATAATGAAATCTTCTACAGAGGGCTAGGTGGAAAGATTTTCAGCTGATGTCTGGAATACAGCTAGCTGGAAAATGGGCATGAGATTCAGTCTGTTTTTTTCCCCACTGAAAAATTTTGATTTGAAACAAAAACAAAAACAAAAAAGGTCTTGACAAAATTAACCCAATATTTTTTTTAGTTCTTCAATCAGAACTCAGGAAAGAAAATTGGTTGAGCAAAATTTCATCCCCTCTTCTCCTGCCATTTTCCACTAAAAACTGTCGTGAGGGACATTTTCTAACAAACCCTGGCTGGAAATGCAACAGGTTGCTGCAGCAGAGGGACACACACAGGAGTCTCTTTCAGATGAGGGGAACCGCAACTGGGAAGGCTCTTGTGCCAAGGGGTAGTGAGCGCATGTGGAGGGACGGAGAGCAAACCATTGCAAGACAAGCAAAGGGAGTAAGGTGAGCCTAGGAGGAAAGTACGTCAGTAAGTGAGGTTGGAAAGGTTTAAAAAACAGTCTGCTTTGGCCTGGCTACTGGGTGAGGGAATGAAAGATTTTTAAAGTTCAACTTAACTGTTCACTTGACTTGATTGCATGGGCATTTTGTGGGAAACTGGCTCACGCTTTATATTAAGGTTCCACTTATAAAGGGTTACTAAGTAGTGTTTTAATAAATGGTAAATCAATTAGAGTCCAATAACTCAATAGTGTGCTTATAGGCTCATAATCATCCATGGCACCACTGCTCATGTCTGCATCATGCTTCTAATGTGTATTATTAACTGTTTACAAATGAAACCCCAGTATGAATGGGGGATGGGAAATGTAAGCATCTATTTCATACTAGGCAAGAAATGTCCTGTGTGAACATTAATACTGTGTTTAAGCCCAGTGATTTGACTTTGCTTCACTGTGAATGGAGTCCTTGCCTCCTGTTTGGTGCCCCCTGGTTTTAATGTTCAGTGGTACAGTCTGCAAAGCCTGGGATTGGTTTTCGGGTCCATTCTCACATTTGCCCACCCCAGCAGACTGCGGCAATACTTCTGACTGTGCTACATGCAGCTAGCCGCTGAAGGAACCTCCGCCAGCCTGCCTTAGCTGAAGGAAGGCCGATTCAAGACCCTGAAATGAGATGCAGGGTACAAATCCCCAGGCTGTTTCTGCAAACTCTCATTGACTCCTCTCTAGAAGTCTAGAGGACCCAAGGATCAGGCCCCAAGGGAAGAAATTAGCAGCAGTAGTAGCAGTCCCCATAGTAGACCCCTTATAAACAGCAGGGAAGGGAAGATCTGATGCTGATGAGATGCTTCCGTGTCCAAAATGTGAATTTGTGCAGTAAAAAGCCAGGCCAGCTAAGCTAGGAGAGTTTGCAGAGCCCCTCTGGAAGAAAAATGAGAAAATAATGAATTACCTGGATTGACTATTTCTAAACATGCCCTAGATTAATGTGCAAAGTCTTCTCCATAATGCAGAAGGCATGAAATAAATCCTGCCCTCCCAGAATAATGAGGGAATCAATAGGATTATGAGGTTAGGGCTGAAGTAAACCTGAATGACAGCTGCAAAATAAATTTTATTTGGAGGACATGGCTGAGGTTAAATGAAACATCATAAATAATGTAAAGTCTTTGGAGGGGGCAGGGAATAGTCCAGAGATGTAAGGTCTAACAGCAGCCTCAATGATTGCTAAATCTGTCTAGGTTATACCAATTGCCTGCTTTCTTGAACAGCAGAACATGTGTTGTGCCCCAGATTTGGTTCCAGGCTTTTTAATGATTTTGTTAGGCCTCTCCTGTGCCTGCCCAGCATCAGCATGGAGTTGGAAGAGCTGGTACTAGGTGTGAGGATATAGTGAACGGGGTAGCATCCCTTTGCAAGCCTTCTAATGGTGTTCGTGGGATGCAGACTCTGCAACAGGATTGTTTTAAAGTCCAAAACAAAAGCCCACAACTCCACCTGTTTTTGCTCAAATTTTGGAAAATGCACAAAGATTCTAGCATAGTCATTGTTTGTTTGTGTTACCGGGTTACTGTGTAAAATTATCCCTCCTGCAGTTGAAAATCTTAAATTTTGGTTAGATTAGAAGAGAAGAGAGTTACATGAATCACTAATGGGGCACTAGATGGCACTGGCTGGAAATGGGATATCCAGGGCAGAGATGAGCAGCAAACTACAGCCTGTGGGTCCTGCACGGCCCTTGAGCTTCCGGCTGGGAAGGCTAACTCCCGGCCCATCCCCTGCAGCCACGCCGCCGTGCAGGCAATGCTCTGGGTGGTGGAGTTGCGTGCTTCTGCTCTGCAGCGCAGTGGTGTGTCTGGCTCCAGCCAGGCAGCACAGCTGCCAGACATGCTGCTCTGAGCAGCATGGTAAGGGGTGTGGGGTGTTGGATAAGGGGCAGGGGGTCCCGGGGGGCAGTCAGGGGGTGGCTGGATGGGGTGGAAGTTCTGGGAGGCAGTCAGGGGATGGGGGAGGTTGGATAAGCATGGTAGTCCTGGGGGGTGGCTGTCAAGGAGTGGGGATGGAGATGGGGAACAGGGGGGTTGGATAAGCATGGGAGTCCCAGGGGGGCCCTGTCAAGGGGCAGGGGTATGGATAGGGGTTAAGCAGTTAGGGGACTGGGAGCAGGGGGGTTGGATAGGGGCTGGGGTCCCCAGGGTAGTTAAGGGTTGGGGAGGTCCCAGGAGGGGGCAGTTAGGGGACATGGGGCAGGGGGGATTGGATGGGTTGGGGGGTCTGAGGGGGACGATCAGAGGTCAGATAGGGGGTAGAGCCAGGCTGTTGGGGGAGGCACAATCTTCCCTACCCGGCAACCCCAGTGTGGCCCTGTGACGAAATGGGAATGTTCTTAATGTTTTCTCTGAATACTGCGTGGGTGCCTTAGTTTCCCCCATGCAGTTCTTAAGTATCTAGGTGGTGGGATAAGAGTGTATGGTTGCTGCAGAGCAAAGGGCCAGTGCACCTAAATGCCTGACACTCTGTCTCCTAGCAACTGATGGCCTAGGCCCCTCCTCTGCAAAGGTGCCAACTGAAGGTGTTGGAGACAGAGGTCAGGTGACCTCCTGGCCCAGGAAAGAGAAAAAGCCCAGAGAGGAGGAGCTGGAGGGGGTTTCAGTTTTGAAGCTGGCTGGAAAATAGAGAGGGATGCCCCAGTGGGGCTTGGGCTTCCCAACGGGGCTGTGGCCTCCCTGGGGGCCCCAGATGGATCTAACTAAAGGAGGTCTTGTTGTCTGTGCCTGCAAGACCTGTCTTGGACTGTGTTCCTGTTGTCCAAATAAACCTTCTGCTTGACTGGCTGGCTGACAGTCATGGTGAATTGCAGGAAGCCGGGGGTGCAGGGCCTTGTTTCCCCCCACACTCCATGACAAGCCCTCTGGCCAAAGAGTTGGCCCACCCCTGATCTAGAGCCTTTGACATCGAAGTTGTTGGCACAAATCTAGCCCGGGTCTGCAATGACCAAAACCTGATACCATCTGGTAGCTTTTTGGTGGCTTCTGTGAAATGGGTTCATCTGTTCACGTTGCCGTTGGTGCTAAATGGTCTCCTGGTTTGCATCCTCTGCAGAGAGGTTAAAGACTGAATGGCCCGTGGTGAATGAAGCAGCTCTGCCCCACTGAGCTCTTGCATGGTCAGAATGAAGGCCTGTGTGAGGGAACCTGGCACTGCCACCGCTTCCTATGCGGTACTTGTCCTGTGGATTAATAAAAGGCCTCCCTGTGCAAGTTTGTCAGTCCGGCAATTTTTCACGAGCCAATGATAGGCGCACACAACAGCTCATCATGCTAAATATGACAGGTGAGTCAGAAATGTGAACCGTGACACAATTAACATAGGAAGGTTCAAACTCCCTCCCCTTCCTTGGATTCTTTCCTGTCCCTCTTAAATTACATTGATCTGTCATCTAGTATCCACAAAACAAGACTTTATGCTGCAGAATCCTGGTCTCCAATCTCTCTCTTGGTTCATATGACTGAGTCAGATGGTCTTTTGCTAACCCTGATAGGGGATGTTTGTGCATGTCAAAGAACCACCGCTCATTCTGGTACAATTCATCATGTTTAGCAGCCTCTGCTGGGAGAGGCCCCTAATGGGAATAACAGGAGGTATTCCAGGTCAGAGTGAGGTGCTTTACCAGAGCTGTGTGGGGAAGCACCTGCATGGAGTAGCATCTGCCCCCAACCAGGGCTGGCTTTATCCAGTTGTATTAGTCCCTCACTTTCACGAGCGCCAGATACACATGGCGCAGGGAAACAAATGCACAGCCTCCTCCTGTATCCCAGAACCAGCTCCTCAGCTTTGGCATAGTCTCCAACACACCAGCTGTTTGGAGAAGACCGAATAGATCTAACATCATGGAAAACAAATTGAAAGGGCCTAGGGGATTAACACAAACCTGGAGACTGCTGGGCAATAATGAGTTGAACTGTGCAGTGAGTCCACGCTTTCCACCTCGTGCAGCCACGTCGGGTATTCCAGACTTGGGATCTGCTCCAGCACATATCTAGGCTAGCACTGCATCGTTTAATCAAGGTTCCTGGGGTTTGATCCTTCACAAAAAAGGCATTTTCCAACATCTCACATGAACATTGTGGGTATTTCCTTCCTTCCTTCCCTCCTCCTGGGTCGAATACCTTCTTTACCTGTGGGACGCTAAAGGTACATGGGAAGGGTCACCACTTTTTGGCCTAACTCCCAGAAGTGTGCAGATATTTCCAAGAACAAGGGAAACTGCCCTGCTAAGCTCCTATGGGACAGCTTCAGTGCTCTCCGTGCTCATCTGAGACTGATCCAGCTCCCATTGAAGTCGAGGAGTTTTACCATTGACTTCAGTGGGGGTGGCTTTGGTCCCAGGCTGCCTCTGAGATTGAGTCCTTTCCTAGTCTAATTGTTGTTTTTTATTTGTATGCTGTTTTTACTAGAAAATATGCTTTTCTTTGACTTACGAGTGTGTCCCAACATTAGCAGCCAGTTTCTTGGCATTTTGGCCTTTGTGGGGGACTTAATGTTTGGGCTCTCTCACTCGTTCTAGTTTCAATTCTTGGTCAAACAGCAGAAGAGGTAGCACAGTTGTGAAGAGACTTAGGAAGGGCCAAAGGTCCTATAGTGGTAATGCAGCTTGTTCCTACTCTGAGAAAATGTCATCCTAAGTCCAAGCCTGATCCTACTGAATCCAATGAGTGTTTTGCCATTAAATTTGGTGGGATCAGGACCTGGACTTTAGGGTTTGTCTTAGCACACAGAGTTGCCCTGGTTTAACTAAACTTTATATGGTTAAGCTGGAGCAAACTCCTGGGTGAATTAGACCTAAATATATGGAAGCCAAGTTTAAATTGAATTAAGAGTGTCCACACATGGCTTTGCACTGGGTTAACTTAGTCAAAGTGGTGTGGTGTAACGTTGTATGTAGACTGGCCCTTAGCAGATGAAGCTTTGTTCCATTTCCTATTCTGAACACAGTTTAAATGTTCGGCAATAGGAAAGAGATTTTTGCCAATGTACTTGATCCGTGTGCGTCCACGTGCTCACTTAGACAGGTTACTAGGGCTAGTTTTTAGTTTTAATGCTGGTTCCTTGTATATTTTTTTTTTCTAGCCCTTCCCCCCCAAACATTTAAACTTGTACCTGTGTGTATCCTGCAAACCTACACATGCTTGTATAGAACACTCATCCATGTGAGTCCGTTGTCATGCACATCCACACCCAACGCATGCACATACGTCTCTCTCGCCCACCCATATGCATCTGTTCCTGTGTTATGAACACCCACAGACATGTAAGTTAATACAAGCATGTGAACACTGACACACGAGACCTTTGTGAGGGAAAATGCAGAAAATACCTTGTTTTTTTTCTCTTAATGTAAACTGCTCCTATAACGCTTAAAGTTAGTCATATTTCTTAGGCTTTAACATAAAATATGAAATATTTACAGGTGATAGGGTACATTGCTTGACAAAATTCTTGGAAGAGTCCGCACTGTTGGGCCACATGCTTAAGAGAAGGATCTGCACAGTCTAGTTCCAGTCCCAAGGTCTAATTCTGCACGCAGTCCCATATGTGAATAACTTAACTCACATGACCAGTCTCACCGACTATCTATAGGATGTAAAGACATTAGGGTCGTGGGGGTTTGCAAGCTTGGGTCATTGGTGATTCACATTATACTCTGTGATAGATTCAGTTCTGAACAAGTGTGTGTGTGTGGAAAACCAGCTGTGCAACTAGTTAAAGTAATTTGCTCAGCTTTTATTTTTGTGTTTTTTTTTTTTTTTTGTTAAATTACAATCAGATACAAAGAACAAGGAGTCTAATGGCAGATGGAAAGTGAGTGATGGTAGCTCCTTTCTGTGCTACTCTTGCTCTGGGAGCAAGACAGCAACTACAGACAACATGGGATCTACTTCAGGCAGTAAAATGCGGGCTGCTAATATAGTTACATTCCGCAGTCCTTAACGAAGCAAGTCACCCATTGTAGTCAATGAGCCACCTTCCCCATTCTCTGCTCTGGGGAAATGCCAAGTAACTTTCAGGATTTGTATGGGGGTCTTCATTTGAGTAAGAGCCAAATAAGCCCAGATCTTGAAGTCTTTACTCAGTGGTTCCATGACCATGTTACCTGACGATCCCTGTTTAGTCTATCCCAGGCCATGCGGTTGCTCTTTGTAAGAGGAGAACTTGCCTCAGAGCATAAATGCAAGTGCTGCAGGCCACACCTCCACTTTATAAACCTTGCCCACTACACTACATGTTCTTGGAGACGCTGCATGTTGGGGTGGGTTTTTTACATCTTGCATGTAAACTCTCTTCCAAATACCACCTCTGAGGTCAAGGGAGAACTGGCCAACACCTGCACTCTGAAATCAGTTCTGCTAGCACATGAGACTTCATGCTGTGTCACTAATTGAAAAGTTTGGGTTTGATTTTTAGAAGCTCTGCTTTTAAGAGTGAGCTAATAGTGGAGGTTTCATACAGTAAACAGATAATCTCAGCTATTAAGTTATTTATCTGGGTCTGTTTTCCACTGTGCGGAACATTAACTTATTTTGCAGTGCCTCCTGAGGCAGCTTCTGGGTTAAAATGTAGACGACATACATGAGGCCGGGCTAAATACTGGCAGGAAAACACATTTGGTGTTTTAATTGGAAAAACATACTCCTTGTTTTTATCACCTAGGGGCCTGGATTCTGTAGAACAACGATATAGTGCATTCCAGGAAGTAAAGTGAAAATGTACTGGAAGTGCTTGATGCTCTCATTTGAAGACCGGTAAGGGTTTGATGTAAATACGCAAGTGAGTGGGTTCAGAGTGTAAGGGTGGAAACTGTGCCATGCCCTCTGTTAGCATTGGAAGGAATTTGATGGAGCACCCAGCCCTATGTTCCACAGGTCCCTTTGTAAAGTAATATGTTCAGGGAGGCACTAGGCTCCCCGCTAATATCCAAAACTGGGGACATTGGCCTCTGCAGGTCTGCAGCACTCTCTTTAAGTGGCTGCCTTCAAACCCTCCCTTCCCAAACAGAGGGGTAACCACAGGGGGACAATGCAGGGCTCTCCTCCAGTTTTCTTGTGAGAAATGTCAACAACACAGCAAAAGGCTGGGGGAGAGGGATCATTCTCCCCCCCCCCCCTCTTCTGGCGGCTGCAGCTCTGGTCCTTTGTCTGTTTTGGTCCCACAGCCCTTCGCCCATGTCTGGAACAGAAATCCAAGCTGGAGCCAAAGGGCAGCTTTCCAGAGGAGAGCTAGGGGAGGGATGGTCCTGGAGTCCAATGGGGATAGCCCTCCGGCTGGGTGTGTGCCTGTGGTGTGGGGCCTCTCGAACAGCAGGACCCTCAGCAGATAAATAGATCACACAGGCCTAAGGAGTTCTCTACCACTTGTGGCTTTGTCAGGCTCACAGCTGCTGATCTGACCAGGCCCAGAGTGTGAACTTCCTAACTGTCATGGCACATCCCCAGACTCAGTGTGATCGCAGGGGAAAAACTCGTATCTTCCTGCTCTAAAGTCCCAGGGTCCAACTAGCTGAGCAGGAGAATCCCTCTTAGCAAGTAAGAGGAAAGGTCCTATGACATGCAGCTAAACAGTTCTGCTCCCATGGAAAAGAGGATAGTATGTGTCTATGTAATACTAGCTGATTAACGGGAGCATAATTTTTGTGTGCATATAAAATTCAGTTAAATAGGGTGGAAGAAGATTACTAATAACACCACCTAAAAGGCACTTGACCTCTTTAAAGGGCTTTCTAAGGGGTAACCTCCTGAATCCAGGAAAGGAGAGGACATAGCTGGTAGTTCTCTTTTGCAGATGGAGAAACTGAGACCCAGATAGGTCAAACGACTTTCCCCTGGCCACAGAGAGAAGTCAGTCTCAGAAATGGGATAGGAGCTCAGCAGTTCCTGCCTTGCAGCCCTGTGGTCAGACCCCTAGACCATACATTGCTTTCAGGCCCGTTGAATAATGCACATGGCTGGAGCTGAGCTAGAAAGCCGTGCTGAGAAGGTACAGGCTGAGGTTTAGAAATCATGATGTGTGAAATGAAATGGGAAGCAATGGATCTAAAGAATCACCACAACTGCAGGGTGTTCCTGAAGCTGTCATCAAGCCATCTGCCTGCTTGCCATAGGTAAATAGCTGCGGAATAGAATGCAATGGCTGACACTTGTTAGACATATATAAAGGGGCCTTGGCTGAGCAAGAGGAGCCCCCACGAGCAAACAGGCCCCAAGCTACACGTGTCAAGGTGAGTTCTGTTGTACATGGCGCAATGATAAACAGAGCAAGCCCTGTAACAATTGCAGACAAGGCTTCTGAGACTGGGCCACCGCTAATGGACAAAGAGGAGAGAAGCCCCTGGCTGGTGAAAGACTTTCGTAAGAGGGGATGTGTCCCCACACACACTTTTTTTTTTTTTTTTTTTTTTTCCCCCTCATGTTGTTTCAATTGAGTAAACCTCCCTGTTCTAGTGCCGAACTCCTCATAACTCATCCGCGGGACACTCGAACTGAAGGGAAACGTGCAGCTGGCCGAGAGAGAGGCGCTGCTGGTTCCAGGACACAATTTATGGCCCTTGGTCTCAAAAGAGAGAGTTTCAGAGTGGAGCCTGCCCAGGGTAGGCCTGTTTCCTATTTGATCTCCCCGCAAGCTCATTACCCAAGCATTCGCTTTGCACCATAGCAACCCCATCAACAAGCAAGACTCATTCGCCACTGCCTCCGAGGAGCAGGGCAGACCGCCCCCAGCTCTTTCACTCCTTCATTTTCTGTAAGGACCATGCAGGGTTCACACTGTGGGCAGTGTTTCAAGGGGGGGAGAATGTACTGCATTCTGGCCCTGACCCCTTGCATTCATTAAAAGGTCCCAGGGCACACTGTGAATGACTCAGGAAGTGAACTCCACCCTCCTAGGCAAGTTCCCACTTGGGTTGGAAATCCCTTCTGCCTGCCTGTGGCAAGCTCAAGTTCCCAGACAATCCTGGTGTGTCGCTGTGCAGTGTTAAATACTTGCTGAATTCCATCCCAGGGGAGGCCGCACTGCAGTGGTGGATGATGCCGTGGCTGGGTATGTAACTTATACCGTGATTTGCGAGCTTGGAGGATGACTGGCTTTGTGATTGTAAGATATCATGGGCTGGATCTTATCACTCCATCCTGCACCATCCCAGCTGCTTTGCGTTGCTCCTGGAGGCAAACTAGGGACTTGTGGTTTCTCTAGTGCAGGGGGAGTGTGACCAAGGGGCAGCTGGCCCCTGGGGGACTATTGCTGTTGGGATGTAATTCAAAGCAGACCTGAGGGCCAACCCAGCCCCTGGACAGCACCAAGATCAGGGAGAGGGATGGAAAGGTGTCACGTGCCCTTACATATGCACACCCTGCACCACTTCGGCTGCACCTGGCTGAGTGTGAGGATCAGGCCAGAACAAGAACACACGGCTCTTGTTCTGCACCAGAGCATCCTAGTGATGTTTCAGCCACATGGTCTAAGGATGACTCAGGGATTATGGCTGGGGGAAGCCCATGTTTCTGATGCACAAAACCCTATACACAGGACACAGTTTACTTCTGTTGTGTTGTATAAGGCAATAGGTTAAAGGCCAAACACGTCCCTGGTCTAACTCACTTAGCTTAATTGTGTGGATGGTTCCATTGATGCTGATCTGTTCTAGTGTTCACAGCAGCTGGGCCTGTCCCCACTCAGGCTCAGAATCTTTCTGCAGCCTCTGCAGAGAAATGCAATCAGACACTTCCTGAAATAGCAAAGATGAGGGCAGCAAACCCAAGAATTCCTCACAAACCCTTGTCCTCGCTTCCCAAATCTGACTGGGAGGAGAGAGAGCTTTGCACGGTTGCTGACTGTGGTAAGAAGGGCAGTGGAATCGAGTAAATACGTATATTTGTTTGAGGTTTGGATGCCTCAGCCTGCTCCTTAGTGAACTGAGAGGAAGCCTGATCCAGTGTTAGGGGACTTGAGAGTCCTAGCTTCCATTCCTGCTTTGTCATGGCTTTCCTGTGTGATCTGGGCTAGTCGCTTAGTTCCCCTGTCCGTAAAATGGGGATAGTGATGCTTCATTCTCTCACAGGGATGAGGATAAGTGTATAAAAGTCTGTGAGGGGCGGAGGTACCATGATGATGGGAGGCAGGGCCAAAGCTTCCTGTTCTATCACAACGCTCTCCACAACATGGAGGCAGTTTGGAGACTTGCCTGGGAGTGGCAGAAGAGGGCAGGTTGTCTGTGTGGGATGGGGATGCACCAGCAAAGCTGTCAGTGCAAATTTGAGGACGCTGGCCCCCAACTCCGCCTGGTGCCGAACCAACCCCTAAGTCCTTCCCTTCCATGAGCACCGAATTCGCCTGCAATGAAAGGAACGTTCATGAAATGAGCAGGCCCCTGAGCGTGTAACCTAAAGCTGTTAGAGCTCGAATTCTTTTAACGTCTCACAAGTCTCTCCTCTGCACTAGCCGCCTCATTTTTCCTTCTACCCAGTAAACTTAGACCCTTTTGAAAATGCCCAAGGATGACTCCATAGATAAAATGTTACTTTAGTTGAATTTCCTATTCCTAATGTGCCCTAATGTCCTTTTGTTTGATTTGCTGCCAACGTGCCAGTGCAGCACTTCCTTAGTTTCCAGCCTTAATGGTAACTCTGCCGTAATAAGTATCAAGCGTGCACATCCTAGTTAGCCAGTTTTGAGCCTACAGCAACAACTTTACCTTTTTCCTCTGGAAGATCCTAAAGCTGCAATTACCCATTGATTTCCCTGGGAGTTTATTGGTGCAAGGATAGAAAAATCAGGACCTCAGTTCCTAGAAAGAAAGTAAGTTTTTTGCACAGTGCTAAATAGGTGGTCGTGGTGATAATATTTATGTTGGGTCAGTGAACGTTATTTCCACTTCACAGAAGGGGAAATTTTAAAGCACAGAGGAGTGAAGTGACTTGTCCATGGGTACCCCATAAGCCGGGGCAAAATGAAGACTAGATCCCAGGGCTGCTCATTTCCAGTGCGATGACCCAACTTTTAGGAATTAGTCTGAGGGCTGCAAATCTCCAATAAACAATTTGATGGCTTTAACAAAGACCAACGCAATAAACTTTCCAAAACAAGGGAATCTGCTTTAACTGTAATGCTGTGTTTATTTTCACATCCTGCTCATAGTGAAGTCAGGGGAAAGTCACTAGTAAGACATACTGAGTAGCGAGGAACCTGGCCGCATCGCTGTGAAATGTGTGTGCATCATCTCATTGCTGTGACATTTAATGATGCAGCTGTTGATACCACAGATGGTGCTATGGGTTTGTTACTCAAGAGCAGCCTCCTCTGATGTATTATGTGTCTGAGTCGCTCTCACTTCTCCACACTCATCACCCTGTTGGTTTGTACCCTTACAAGTGTTGTCAGTGGCAGCTAGCAAGGTTGCTCTGCTAGCCATCCCTTCTGCTTTTCTCATTGCTGAGTTTATTTGGTGCCCAGGCCCAGGCAGAAAATCCATTGTGGCTGCTGATGCTTTATCTCAATGGAGGTTAGATAACCATTCCCTGCAGAGCTCTGGCCCAAGGATTAGTGAGCTTGTATCTATTCTGAACTGAAATCTCTGCCCCCCACCTTTCCAGGTACCCCTCTTTCATTTATCTCATCCACCTTTTCTTCTGTCGTTAAAACAAAGTGCAGGTGTGAGAGAGGAAGAACCCTCTGTTCCAGCACTTACCTCACTCCCCTTCCTCTGTTTTTCCCATTCCTTCCCCTTCTGTTACTTACAGGGAGTTTTGGATCCCAACACCAAACAGTCCTCTGTGGCAAGGAGAAAATTCCTAGCCTGTGGGTCTGATCCTACCATTTGATAAGCATCCCAGGCTCCCGCTGGAGTAAAACAGGAATTTGGAGTAGCAGTGCCTGCATCTTGCCTTTCCTAAGAGAGACAATCATCGGAAACTTGGTCCCAAAAATTAGCATTCACTCTCTAGTCTTTGATCCGCAGCAGCTATGATTGGGGAGGAAGACGTTCTAGAAGGAGAATAGCTCTTGTTTCAAGACCTGGCCCTGCACCACTGAAATCAATAGGAATTTAAATTACTGTTGACTTCGCTAGGACAGGACAGGAGGCTGTGGGTGTTCTGTTAATAAGGGGAAAGGGCTGGAACCTGTATAAATAAGGTTCCAGCTCTGTGAAAGCACCAACCTTGGTTCAGCTCTGGTATAGCTCAAGACCGAGGTGGGTTTCCTTTTGGACCGCGTTTCAGCACTGGTGAAAACTGCTTACATCTGGCTGGATTTGCACCTTGGCTCTCTTTGTACTTGGCTTTTTTGTGTGTGTGTGTTGGGCGGGGGGCAGGCTTCATCCTGAGAACCTGCTGAGGTGGAACCAGGAAAGGCCTTGTTGACAGAGCATGCAATACAACTGGAAATGTCAACTCCTGCCCGGGAGCGTCCACATGGAGTCCTGGAGTGAATTGAACTGGGACTCAAGGCACTAGCAGAGAGAGAAGGAAGTATGAAGTCCTCAGGAAACACTCCCAAGAAATAGTAATGTCCTGATGTCTGGAAAATCAACACCCTATCGAATGTGACTTGTATCATTGACTTGATCAAGCAACCTGGATGGGATTTTAGCTCGACCATCTTTAACTTCAGAAGACATTACTGGCAGGATGTCTTGGCAGAGTGCACTGCCTTTCAGACCCTCACATCTTACTTACTGCCCCGTACGCCTTTTGTATGGCTCCCGTGTGTACCGAAAGCTGCTTCCTGCTTTCTCAGATGGACAAAGAAACCCGATGGCATCTCCCCATCTTCAAACAACTCTCTTGGACCTCCATTCATTTCAGGGTCCCCTTCACAATTGCCCTTGCTTCTAAACCTCTCTAGGGATTTGTGTTTCTCTGCCTATTCCTCCCATTCATCAACCTCTGGCCTCTTTCCTGTCCCTTCACTGTAACTGGTGGTGTGAGGACCGGCTCCTCTGTAGCCCTTGGTATCTGGAAGAGGCTTTGTACCCCCTTCTCTGTCTTCAAGACCGGGAAGGCATGTCAGAGGTCAGCAACCAGAGCAGTTTTCATTCTCTTCCCTCCTTCCTTTTAAAATCAAACTCATTTTTAGATTATCCTTGAGTCTATAAGACCCACGCTATGAAAATTTTTTTTATATCAAATATTTATTTTTGTGGCTGGAGATTTGTGAGCAATCACTAAAGCCCAGACAGGGCTTTCCTCTTGATGTTCCATATAATGATGTTATGTGTCCATTCTGGGCAGCGTCTATTGTTTTAAATCCAGTGTTCCTGGATGATGCTTCCTATTTGTTCACGGTCTTTCTTCCACCCTCCCCCATCATTTGCACCTCCAAAATGAAGTGAAGACTGTATCCTAATGCTGGTAAAATGGAGACAAGAATACGTGCCAGAGTAACTAGTAGGCAGGACAACATTGTTCTCTTCCATGTGCTGCTCATCACTAAGTTGGAGTGAGACCCTCCAGTCTTTCTCTGGGGTGATCCTGAGACTGAGACCAGCTCTGCCCACCTGCAGTGTGCAAGGAGACTGGTCCTACTGAAAAGGATAAGCTGGAGTCTCTGGCTGGCTCACCTGTTGGGAGAAAGAGGCCATTTCTCTGTAGAGTGGTCAAAGCTGGAAAGCAAAGAATCTGGGAAAAAGCCCACGAACTGCAGATTAAAGAACCCATGTAACTGGCAAGAGGCTACTTGGGAGATGTTTCTCTTTGAGTAGGTGTGAATGCTGGGCACTCATTTGAATGGCAAGATCCTGGGCAAGGATGGGATACCAAAGCACATGGTGGGACATGCAGAAGTGTCTGCCTTGAAGGCATTGGAGCATACAATAACAAGAGCAGGGATTTTTTTTAACTGTACTTCTGGTTAATATAAAATAGTGACCTGTCTGGCTTTCCTGTTTGGCCAGAGCATTATTAAATTTAGGCTGTTTGCTGAAATTCAGGGCCGAATTCTGCTCTGGGTTACACAATGCAACTTTCCTGGGGCTGGGCAGGTGGAACTGATGCAACATAGTCCAGTAAAATAAGACACTGGACGGGGACTCCAACTATGAGTGTCTTCCTCCCTCTGCCACTGATCTGCTCAGTGACCTTGGGTGAGTCACTTCATCTCACTGTCCATGTTTCCCCTCCCACCCTATAGCCTGTCTTGTGTATTTAGATTATAAATTCTTTGGGGCAGGGATGGTCTCTTACTCTGTGTGTGTACAGCGCCTAGCACTACGGGAATCAGTTAGGGGCCCTCTAGGGGCATTGTAATACAAATTATAAGTGAGGTTGGAAACTGGCCTTTAGTCTTGTTATCTTGCATTGTTTGCACCTCAGTGTGCGACAGTATTAAGGTTACCATGTGGTAAAATGTGCACTTTCTTCCAGGCAGTGAAGCTTAGAATAACTTTTTTTGATTCTGGCTCTCCAATGCTTGAAACAGATTTCTTGAATTGGGTCACCAGCACAAAGTTTGGAAGCTTCTCGTTTTGTTTTGTAATGGAGGCTGGCGACACTCTTGTATCTGGTCAGGCCAGTTGAGTTACTGACCTGGAATGACCCAGTTTGTGAGATGCCAGCGGTGTGGAAGCAATGTTCCAAAGGACTGTTTCTGGAACCAATGCAAAAATTATGTGTGTTGAGGAACGACTTGCAAGTTGTCACTTGTGGGCAGATGCAATTCCTGTGTCTTTCAATATCCCCCACACCCGAGAGAAGCTTAACCTAAAGGTTTTCTGAGTCTTCCTCCTGTCACATGATGACTTCTATAAGCCCCTCTACTACCCTGGAGTTGAGTGGTTTGCTATATCCACTCCCCCTTTCCTCCATGTGCAGCAATCAACCTTTTTGAGCATCAAGCTTTTTCTTCTTAATGACTCCAGGAGTCCCTGTACTAGCTGAATATCCCTTAAGGGCTGCTCCATTCAGGAATTGCTAAGCTTGAGCTTACAGCATACCTCAACCTATGATTCCTCCCCTGCCCAGAGAGGGGAGAGAGCTATAACAGTTGACCCATTGACCTGCCTTAAAGTGTAGCAGCACCAGAAGATGCTGAACATGAGTTGCAGCAATGTTAGGATCTGGTGTGATGTTTCTAGCCAGCAACATCATTTTGATTTCATTTCAGGAGTGTTGTGAATCTGTGGTCGTGTGTGTGTGTGCGTGGATAAGTCCCATGAAAATTATCAAGTGCCTAGAATGTTTTTTGAGGCTACTAAAAGATGTTCCCATGTGTTTGTCTATTTCTATCTGTCCAGTCTTGCATCTCAATAAACTATAGTTTTCAGTTTATTTGCGCACTAAAAATGTGACTGTAAATATTGGGCAGATGCACAAGATTTTTCTGGTGCATATCTTAGTGAATCAGGCCTATGGCTAATAATAATGATTACCTATTTCTAACAAACGACTGCCTAAATTTGACATTCATGGCTATAATGACTGCTTGGCTTTTCCTTCCTGAATAAATTGTTCCAAAATTCTCCATGAGCTCTCTTATTTTAAAAATACCCAGTTTACTCACAATATTTAATAGAAATGTTTTCTCACCAGTGAATAAACATAATAATTCAGTGAGGATCAGCATATAACTCCAGCGTGGTCAGGGGAAACTATTGTTAGTTTCAAAAATGAAAATAAATTCTGATGTAAATTATTATTATTTGCAAAACCTTGGATTCATCTCTTAATCTCTAGACCTGTGAGTTTTCATGCATATTTTTATGACAAATATTTGCTAAGCTACAGAAACTAACACTCCCCAAATTTGGAACTCAATAATTATAGTTGAAGAGTGTACATTTATTATGTATGGCTCAGATGATAAAATATCCTCAAAATAATACAATAGCAACTAGAAACATCCTTGTTAATTTGATTATCCTTTTTATAGTGCACACTGTTGCATGGAATAACATGTCAATATATGATTGCTCTAAATCACTCATTTAAATATTCCCTTTGCTGGATCGGAGCCTTTTTTGTACACACTAAGATTTGCTCCCATATGAAACTTTTACATATGTGAATAGTTCCATTGTGCATAAAGTTACTCACAAGTGTTTGCAGGGTCACAGCCGTAGGGTGTATATTTTATATGCACACTAGAAATTAAAGAGAGCTGTTTATTGGATATGATTTATCTATGTTTCTGGTTGTCATTTCTTTGATTTGTTTTTGTGTTTCTTTTTACATTTCAGGCTGGAAATGTCTGGTACCTATTGCTGGCAAAACTAGCTGAGGAATAGACGAGTAAAGAAATATGCCCCAGCTGCTATGCACAATGAGGTACGGAAGCCCTTGTATGGCATAATTTAAACATGTTACAAAGTTATTAGTATTGGAATCTCAAATTTAGCCTGGTGTAATTCCAGCTGAGTAAATGAATAATCCTGTACCACCATTCTCTCTTTGGATATCTACTACCAACCAAAATCTGCAACCTTTGTTCAGTTCTCACCATTCCAAACTCCCACTGGGCCAGGATCTCGGTGGTATAAATTGGTGACATTCCATCAAGATCCATGAAGCTAGTTTACACCAGTGGAGTTTCTGGTCTGTTGATTTCAGTCGGGATTATAGACCAGGCAATAAACCCTGATCCTCTTCTCACTTACAGTGGTGTAAATTGGAAGTCAATGGAGTTGCTCTCGGGTAAAAGTGGTTTGAGGTGAGGGGAGCCTGGAGAGTTTTGTGTGAGTAAAAATGGCAGGATTTTACCCGAATATTTTCATTCCAGTTAGTTTATACAAGGGAGCAAATCCTGGTCTTTCTGATGACAAGGGTGACCGCGGGGTTGTGGTGGATTCTCCCTCAGACTATTTTTCAATTAAGATTGGATGTTTTCTAAAAGATTTGCTCTAGTTCAAACCGGAATTTATTGGTGGTGAGAAATAAGTGGATAAATGCAGGGCCGCCCAGAGGGAGGGGCAAGTTGGGCAATTTTCCCCAGGTCCCCACGAAAATATAGTATTCTATAGTATTGCAACTTTTTTTTTACGGAAGGGGCCCCTGAAATTGCTTTGCCCCAGGCCCCCTGCACTCTCTGGATGGCCCTGGATAAACGAACCTATACTGAACTCCATATTCCCCAAAGAGTAAGTGAATAAATTCTGTTTACCCATGTGTACCTCCAACAACCCAGTGATTTCAGGGACATTCTCTGGCATGTGGTTTGGTTTGGTTTGGTTTGCAGAGGTCCCACTGGATGAGCTGTGGTCCCTTCTGGCTTTAGAATCTAGGAGCAATGGGAGTTTTGCCATTGAGTTTAGCCAGGGCAGGATTTGATCCGGTGTGGGTACCTTTTGGTGAGCAGCTATTGAGAGAGACTCTCATTTTAGAAACTAGTGAGATCTTTAAGCAGGAATTTCTGTTGTATTTAGTGCTTTGCAGTTGCATATTTTGGAGGGTATTTGCAGAGGATTTCTTTGGGGAAAAGAAGCAAGCAAGGGGGGCTGCATCATACAGTTCTCAATACAAATGCTAAATGCCACATCTTGAAAAATATTAAAAACCCCACAGCAGGTAACTGGCACACTTGATCCTATTCATTTTTCCATTCCAAAGGCTAAGTGTAAATGTAACTATTAATGGAAGGCAACGCTGCATTTTTATAAATCGCCAGTGTTTAGGGCCAAAGATGAAGATGATCAGACACAGTGATGAGTGATTGTGAATGTCTGTCCCTGGAAGAATGACTTCTCTGCTCCTTTAACTCCGTGATGATGAGCAATGAAAGATCCAGGCTAGCTTTGTGTATCTAACACTTTATCTAAGGAGCGATGACAGTAGGGGTGTTTCAGAAACTCGGAGCGAATTGCTGGAGCCTTCTAAAAACATACAGAGGTTCTGCTAACACTTCAGACATGATAGGGCGGTGTGTGTGTGTGTGTGAAAACAATTAAATCTTAATGTGTTTAACAATTCCTTGCACTGTTTTAACCTGAGATTCAAAACCATGCTTTGAAAATAACTTCCAATCACTTTTTCCATTGGCTGAATAATTTTCCGCTGGTTTGAATAATTTCACAAAGATCAAATCAGGTACACAGTGGACCTACAGGATACGTTATGTACTTAACTAGATTTGTCATTTCAAAGAGCTAGTCTGTGTTTTCGGGATGAAGTCTGGATTAAGCAATAGAGCAGCAGTAAAATGTATTTGTGTGTGATACAAAATGTCAACAGAAAGACATAATGTGAAATTAGTGATTTTTTGTTCCATTTCCCAGCCCTCTTAATTACAAAAATGTCCTGGAAAATCTTTCACAGAGGCCTCCACCTTCTAAAGGAACACCGAGTCTTTCTATCTATAACTTGGGTATCATTGAACCAAATGTATTTTAAAGCCATTTGAAGCCTAAATAAAATTCCCACAGGGCAGTTCATTAATACCCCGGCGATGACTGCATCATTTTTTTTAAAAGAACCGTCATCTCTTTTTGGGTCACTTCTCTTTACCAAATGAAATAACTATAGGACCGAGTTCAATTACGATGGGGAAAGTCCGCTTTCCTGCTGCTGGGAGCATTCGGCCGCACGAGTCAATTTCTTTTCAAATGCTGGATTGACCATTCCAAAGATTTAGAGCCAACTCCTTGAACTCGGGGACGCTGCTGTGAACCCCATCTCCTTAACTGGAGTTACTCCGGACTGGGTGTAGCGAAGATCAAAATGGGATTCTACAATTAAAGATCACATTCTGGGCTTTTTTTCTTCCACTGGTCTTTACAAAAGAGAAGTGGGGGCGGGGGGTATCACTGACCAACGTGGTATCGATAACTCTGAGCCCCATATCGACAATGGGTCTTTGGCGGACCTCTCAAAGAATTTTTTTCAGCTAATTTTCCAAATCCTTCCCTAGAAATCTGAAGGGGAAAGTTCAAAGGGGTGAGGGCTGACAGTTTTTGTACGCACTCACTTTCTGTGTTTACATAGCATGCATGGTTTCACTTTTTAAAAATACTTAAAGTGGAAAAAAAAGTCCTTAGGCTGGTATTTTAACTGCTTAAAGGCCGTCTGCTTGTGCTGGGGCCTAAAGCAAACGAGAAAGGAGGAATTCCAGTCCGATGAATCCATAGGAAGATATTTTGTAGCCATGTATTGCTATCGAAATAAAATCAAATTTATAAATATGCTCTTAAAAAAAGCAGAGAAAATACAATAAATCAACCAGCATGAAATTAAAGAGGAATATCTCCCCCTTCTTTTAAATGATTTTATTTTAGTAGGATCGGGTCTAGATGAAGACGTTAGGGAATCTTTGCTCGGATGTCGTTAGATTTTTCTAAATCAAGGGCGATTCGAATGGTCGGTGTGTTTTCATCGTCCGTGTCAACTGCAGGCGGGAAGGTTTTCCCCCAGACTGAGACCCCCTCTGTCACACGTGCTCCAAGGAGCGCGCTCAGATTTATTGTAAAGCCAAGATTTATACCGTACAAAATCACTGTACAGCAGAGTTCAGAGTCATGACAATTCCCTCCTAATGCTAAATGATGTTAATTGCTCCAGGATGATTGTATATCTTCTTGCTGCCTTCGATGTGCCCTTTGCGGACCATAAAAGAAATTCAGAAGGAATTCTATTGCATTGAGAAATTAAAAAGGTTGGATTGCAGAATTTAGTCTCTTCTGGGTAACAGCCCTGATGTCTCCCGGCTCAAGAGAAGGAGGGTTGTGGCACATTGATTTTTGTTCCCCCCTGTGTGTAGGGGGGAGTCATTTTAATTTCGGCGTTTCCATAATTTGTAACATTTGCAGCAGCTTTGCAATGAGTTTACAGATGACAGATGAAGATGCAATAACAAACCAGGCTCTAACACGGAAAAATAAAACGCCCCCTGAATAAACCCCCATTGGGTGTAGCCGTGGGAACCAGCGCTGGGCAGAGGCAGGTACAGTTCTCTGGCCGAGCGCAGCTTTGCAAAGCGGTACTTAAATGTGCACAGGGCACGAGACCCACAGGCAAGAACCAGCCCCGCTCGTATTCGAGTCATTCTTTTTCCCTCAATTAGCGAGGTGGCTAATTATTGCGAAGGGAAGACAAAAAGTTGCTTCTTACCTACCCCCCCTGGGTACATTGACTAGCGGCGAGGCTGGGCCGCGAGCACCAGAGCGCTGCCAGATCCGCTCTGAATTTTACAAACGGGTTTGCAGTCAAATGTGTGTTGACAAATATATAAAAATCGCGTTAAGTGGACGGGGCTGGTTCCTTTGGGCTTAGAGTCGGAGTCCTTTGCTTTCCCTTTCCTAGAACCGGGTCGGTTGGATGTTCTCTTCTCCCTACCCCCCTCGGGTTTCCCGTTTGATTCGGATCCTTTCAAAAATACGTGTAATGATCTGGCCCGAGAGCAGAGAAAATGTCAGCTGTTCCACTGGGGTCTCTCGGCGCTGGCCAAAAAAAGGCCCCAAATTCGGTGGATCCTTTTATTTGTTAAAAAAATCAATAGTCGATTCACCTTGATGTCGAGTCCGGCGTCTCTAGCTATCAGCCCTCGCCCCGTTCCGCCAGTGGGGTCTCACCCCGGCCCGGCCCGGCTCGGCTCGGCCCGGCCCGGCCCGCGGGAGAAGCTGGTAATCTCAGCCCTAAAGGTGTGAAATCTGGAAAGGGGACAAACATTTGCAAGTGGAAGTTTGGGGAAGTCTCCCTTCGTGGTGAAGGCAAAGCAGAGTCGCAGAGGGGCTGGTGGGTTTTGCCTCCTTGATCCCAGAACTTTCCAGACCCAATCCGTGGGCTTTGGCCAGGTTATTACCCCTCCTTCCCCCACCCCCATCTGCTTGAATAAGGTTTCTAGAAATGGTTTCGGCCCATAAGGGACGTGCCGCGTGTAAACCGAATCCTGCACGTTCCTACAGTATAAAGAGGCAAAATGCTGAAACACAACAGCCATCAGCTGCCTAATCCACTGCAACAAGCCAGTCTCCGTGTGCGTTGTGTGTGTGTAAAAGCAATACACGTACACACACACAATGTGTGCGCACACGAAGCAGCCCAGAAAAATAATAACCGACCGGGAGTAAAGCAGGCACCATTAACAAACCGAAGTCAGTTCTCATGTCCTAGATCTTGGGCCCCTTCTGAAAGGGGATTGTAACGGCTGTGCTTGAGCCGAGTGGTTTCTGGGGTGAAGACCCAACTTTCGGCTGCAGACGCTACAAGTCACAACAGCAAGGCGCGCAAACATCTAAAGTTGCTCAGGAAAAATAAAGTGCCTCTCGGCCCATCCAAAATCCAGCCTTATCAACAAAAGTCTGATCGCTGGGAAAAAAATACCCGGGACAGCTCCCAAAAGCAAACATTAAACTCTAGCCTGGTCGGGGATTGAATACTATTCCTTTGTTCGTTCATCGCGAGGAGACCCCAGCAACAAAACACGCAGCCCCCCCCCCACTAGACTTTAGAACCAAATATTTCCAGCGGATTCATCTAAAAATCAAACTCCTTTATTCAGCTCATAACAAAATGGAGCAAAACGTTAATCAACACTCTTTGGGCGGGAGGGGGCACCTTAAACTGACATCTGTAGTCTTCCTCCTTCCCAAAATATCTGCAACTTGCCCTACTGAGAGCTCGAAGTGGCGGGTAATTATTGTGTTGGCGTAAAGTTCGCGTGTAAATTACAGAAAGCGGCCCACGTGTTTGCTCTGCTTCAGGGAGCTGGGTTGCCAGGGTTTTTACTTTTTAGATTTTTTGCGTCTCTGTGGTACCAACTATGCCCCAGCCTCTTCGCTTGAGCTGTATAACTATCACCTGTTCGCTCCCCGATTCCTAGTTAAGCCTTATTCTCTTCTGCATTTCGCCCTCTCTCTGTTATTCACAGGTAATAAAGCAGAGAGGGTTCATCTTCCATTCCAATTGGTTTTCTGCGTTGTCTTCCGGGAATTCTTCCCAGACATGGGAATGCTTCTTCTTATGCCTTGGTTAACATCACATTGGCCTGCCCTGGCCATTTTTTTTTTTTTTTTTTTTTGGAGTGGGAAAATGGTTCATTAAGAGGTTGACCCCAGTTTAGTTTTTATTCTGCTCCTGTTCCCAATTTCTGCACCACGTGACGGTGGGAGTGAGTTTGGGTTTAAATTCACTTTCAAGAAAACCCTGATAAAAATCTTGCCCCATAAAGAATCGGTAATTTTATGACACTGTCTTTTTAAAACCCTGAGTACTCAGGCATAAAGTCCATTTTGCAAATTAAGATTTTTGGGGGGGGAGAAAAAAAAGGGAGAACTTGGAGTCCAGCTAGGACAAGCAAACGCGACTGGTAAGAGAATTCTTCTTCTTTATTCTGCAGCAATTTACTTTACTGATGAAGGAACGGACACTGAGAGGATGCGGAGGTGTATGTGTTGTGTTTGTTTTTTTTAACCAAATAATTCAATATGAACAGAATGAAATGATAAATGCATTGTGTTTGTCGCGAATTTAATACGAATTTACATCGTTGTTGCATGCATTCTGCATGTGCTTACAACACTAGAATGGGATCTCACAGTTGTGTCTAAAAGGATCTGATGTGGGGTTGTGTGTATGTTATATATAGATAGACACAAACATATGACATATTTACAAATATATTATCTGTGCACATAATATACACATGATTTTGTATGTATATCTCGTGTATTGTGCATCTGGGTAAATATGCATATGTCTATTGCGTGTGTGTGTGTGTGTGTGTGTGTATGTATATAATATACCGTTAACCGATCAATTTATAAATACTTCGGGGTGTAGATTTTGGTTTTGTTTTACAAACTCAGAAGATGCATTAATTTTAATTAAACCGTAAACCTCAGCTATCTAAAAAACAAACCAGAGTCAAAGAGGCCATCTATAAATATATACTAACGTATTCTTCGGAACTCTCTCTTCTTCTCCGTTAGATTTAATTTGTGATGGAAAACAAAGAGCAAACTTTTCCAGGTTGTTTTTTTGGGGGGGCGGGGGGGAAGCTAGGTGAAGTGTTAGTTGTCAGAAAATAAAAATAAACAATTAAGAAGTAATTTGCCAGAGAAAATTCATAGTGATGTTTGCACGTTTTTTTTTTTTTTTTTTAACCATCCAGCAGCACAGTGAAATCCGGTGTGTGGGATTTGACTGATGCGACGTCCTCGAATTAAAACCTATGCAAGTCCCTGATTAACCCGCAGCCTGGGCTTTCAGTCACAGACAAGGCGTTAGAAAACTCTTGGGTTTTATTATTATAATCCAGCTGCCGTTGGGATAAAGCCCCGAAGATGGGATTTTCTCCCCCCCTTCTAAAATTGGAATATATCCGTTCCTTACCCCCCCTCCTTTCATGTATTATTTTTCTTTCAAAATAAATAATCGCTCCTCTAGCCGCTGTATTACTTGCCACTAGATCGATATTTTCTCCTTTTCTTCTTTCCCCGCACCCGACTCCCCACCCCACATACACACTTGCAAGGGAAGGATTTGGGGCTTGGTTTCAGGCACGTTTTGCTTTTTAAATAATTTATTCTCTTTTCTGAACTCTGCTGAGAAGGTAGATGAATGGTAGACAGGCCGCTGGATTGCGGAGGGGGGCGGGATGTAATAGTCTATCAGAACCCGCGTGGAGTTTTCCCTTCGCTTCATAGACGTGCGGGATTTTTGTTTTTTTTTGTTTTTTTGCCACATTATCCTGCTCAGCTCATAAAATTAGAACAGGATTTTTTGTACGAGAATGTATTCAACATTACTTTCTTTTTCTCATCTAAATCCTTCCCCTTCCTTTCTGGGATATCCGGGGCCGAATGCACAACTGTGGCCCATGTCGTGTTAAAAATAATGATTCAAATCATGTGATTATTATAACATATTCTGGCGAGTGTCTGTGTGTGTGGAAGGCGGGAATACCAATTTGGATGAAAAATCAACGATTGTCGAAATTACTATTTTTAAATGTTTTAATCTCTCCTTTCACGCCGTAGACTTCAGAAATTTGGCTCAATGAGTTCAAATACGCAAATTCTTATGCTCTGTTGCGAATATATGGTGGAGGGTTTACTGTGCCACCGATCTGCAGACGGAGCTCTCATTGATTTTTCAAAGGGGGCTTCTGCTTAAAGATTGCTCCTCAACTCTGATCGCGTGAGGATAAATTAAGAAGTCAGGGCTCCACATTTTAATTTTTAGGCAGAGGGGAGCGCCGGAAAGCTAGGCTGTACCTTTGGGTGGTAGCGGTTGGGTGGTAGCCGACTTTCTGGGAGTAATATCAAAGTACTGAACTAACTGGAGAGCCCAATCCAGCCTGCAAGACATTCTGAGCTGGCTATTTACATTATTTAAAACGAGAACCGGGGGGAGGGGGGAGAAATGGGTTGTGAGGAAGGAACCTGGAGTGTGAATCTCGCTGTAAATAGCTTCCCCCGGGTCGGGTTGAAAGGGAAAAGACCCTTTTGTCCCTGCAGCCGTTAGAGCTGAACTCAGCTCGCAGTCGCATGCCTGGGTCTCGCTCTGTGTCCCGAGGACAGGAATCGAACGTTCCTGGCACCCAGGAGCCTTTGAAGTTGCGAACATTCGCAACGGACCCATATCCGTCCGCAGAGGCCATTCCACCGCCTCTCCCCATCGGTATTTATTCCAGTCGCGATGCTGGGCCGTTTAATGACGTTTGGCACGAACTGAATAGTTTCCTTTGTGTCCTGATATATGGCCCTTGGCACTAAAGAACCCTGTCATTGTTCAGACTGGAATCACAAGCCACATTTCCATTTTTTAAAAAGCTTTTGGCATTAACCTTTGTGCCCCTAAATTTATAAATTCGCGTTTCATTTGCCTTTTTTTTTTAAAAAAGGAAAAAAATCAAAAATGCTTCCTTGGGCATGTTTGTCATTCTTGTTTCAAGTACCCAAGTGTCGCCCCCGTTAAACGATTGTAAACTTTGAGTGCAGCCCACGAGGTCTGCTGTTGCTTATGACAACCTGTCTAGGCCCATTTTGGATATTTAAATATTACGTATCAACCTGCAACCGTGTTTGTTAGTAGCATAAAATCACCGTTTTATTGCAAAGGGGGGGGAGGAGATTAATTTTGTGAGTTTGCCAGCACATGCAGTAAATCACAGAGCTCCCTTAACCACTGTAATTTTCAGATTGACCCTTTAATCCCAGATTGAGTCGACCATTATATTAAAATAAACCCACACCACTCTCTAACCACCCATATTTCACGTTTTTGCAACATGGGGAGGGCTCTCTTGCTCTTCACCAGCGGGGGAGGGGTCCTATTCCTGCGTGGGACTGGGAAATCCAGCTTTCAGTCAAGGGAGGGCTAGTCCTCCCTCGGAAACCCCAATTCTCTCCAAGCGCCCCAATAATTAGGGCAGGGGCGGGCAACCTTTCAGAAGTGGTGCGCAGATTCTTCATTTATTCACTCTGATTTAAGGTTTCCCGTGCCAGTCATACATGTTAACGTTTTCAGAAGGTCTCTTTCTGTAAGTCTATAATATATAAACTATTGTATGTAAAGTAAATGGATTTTTAAAAATGTTTAAGAAGCTTCCTTTAAAATTAAATTAAAATGCAGAGCCCCCTGGACTAGTGGCCAGGGCGCGGGCAGTGTGAGTGCCACTGAAAGTCTGCTCGTGTGCCGCAGGTTGCCTGCCCCTGAATTAGGGGAACACAGAGTAGTGCGCTGGAAACAGACGGGCTACCGAGGAGCTCTGGGCACGGGAGGGCTGCACTAATGCTAAGGAACACATCGATCCAGTGAGCGGATGCCGACATGAATTGGGTTTGGTTTTATTTGTGTCTAGGAAATCGGTTCCCTCCTTGAGAAACAATTCTGAGACAGGGACTGTGAAATTCAAAGGGTCGATTTACTTTTTGCAGCCAGGCCTAGTTTAAACGGGTACCTCTTTTTTAAATAATTAAAAATCCCCCTCCAGCCTTCTGTGCAATCCACCCCCACCATGTGCCAGCGACCCATCTCCAGCCCTCTAGGCGCCCCCCTGGCTTTGGGTTTCATTTCAGCCTGGGCTCTGCCCGGGGGCTGAGTGGGTGTCTTGAGAAAGTTGCCCACTGAGGCAGGCGCAGCTCCGCTTGGTTTCATCACGCTGAGGCTTCCGCTGGCCCCGCGTTAAAAGGCCATGAAGCCAGAGTCTCTTTGCAGGGGAGCTCACTGCCCTGGACAATGCGAGGAAGTGAGGGATCTTTGGCGAGCGGCATGAATCTCCCAGGCCAACCCGATCTGTACCAGCTATGCCTGGAAAATGTGAGTGAGAGTCTCACTAGACCTAGAGCTCAGGGTCAAGGCCATGGGGCCCGTTTGGGGTCAGACTGGAATTCGGGCCGGGGGGGGGGGTCAATCATAAGAAAGAAAAGTGCAGCCTGGCCTAGGGGTGATCTGCAGGAGCGAGCTGGAAATACACGTTGATTTAAGCCCCAGAGCCACTTGTTGACTGTTGGGAGGGATGGGAGGAGGGGAGCGGGTCTGGATGTTTTAGGGGTTGCTGGACTTGTGCCTGGAAGGGAGTGAGAGGCTCAGCTCGCCCCCCGCCTCCCCCCATTTAAACTCGTCCTGTTCCTCTTGCCCCTGTGCATGGGGCTGAAGGCCCATCCGGCTGCTCAGCCGCCTGCAGCGTGTGCTGGTTGGTGGCCTGGGCTGTTTGCATCCCGCTCCAGGGGTTTCCCAGAGGCACTAATCTAAACCAGGACAGGCCTAGAGCCCCATCCCCACCAGCTCGGGGGCAGGCTCCGAGCAGTGGTGGCAGGGCCCTGTGCCGGCCGACTGCGGAATGCCCTGGACAGGGTGGCTGCTGGGCGGGGGAGGCGAGGCAGGGGGTGGGGGCAGTGGTTTGGGATATCGCCCCGCAGGAACAGCCAGGAGTTGAGCTCTTCAGGGCTGATTGACAGCAGCAACGTCAGCACCGCAGGGGAAGGGAGAGGGAGGGAGGCGAAAGGCCCCAAACTGGATCTTGATGGAACATTTTTTTCGAGAAGATCAAGGGCAAGTGAATCCGTGGAATGGGGACGGTCCCGCCGGCAGCGGCCAGTGAGCCCGAGCTCCCCTGAGTAGCCGAAGCGAAGCGAAGCCCGAACCGAGCCCTGGGGGCTGCAAGATGCACCCCTCCTTTGGATGCTTTTAAGGCAGCAGCCGCCAAATTAAGGCGAAGTGTGAAGATCCCCCTTCCCCAGCCGCAGCCTGAGCCTCCTGCCCCCCCGGCGATCAGTGTAAGTGCCCCGGACTTTCCCTGCAAAGATCCCAGCTGGGCCGGGCCCAGGGAGCAGCCGGACACCCAGGAGGTGTTCAAATCCCCCGCCCCCAGCAGCTGCTCCAGGCCCTTCTGTGCAGCAGGGAGAGGCGGTTTGCCTAAGCCCCGGGGTGGGGGTAGTAGCAGGGGCCTTGCGCGCAGGTTGTTTGTAAGCGATCCCAGGGCAGCCGCAGCGGGGGGACCCTGTTAAAACCATCTCGGCCAGCCCAGGGGAGGGGGAGGGTCTTCTCCTCTTGGACCTCCTTTAAACACCGAACTCCCCTTTGCACCCTTTCGTGCCCGGCCGGCTGCGCTTCCCCTGCCCCCCGGGGGGCTCCCGTGAGCTCGGGCCCGGCGCTGCGAGGCTAGGGCCCCTCAGAGCCAGAGCTGGGAGCCGGCTCTTTGCGCCGCTTTCCCCGCTGCACACTGGCCTCTCTGGGGCGCTTGCACCCTTAGAGCTTGGCCCTGGCTGCAGATGAGCTCCCTGGGCCCTTCCAAGGCGGCCCCTGGGTGGATTTTTTTCTCTGCGGAAAGGAATAAAAATTGCTGAACAGGTTAATTGGGGGGCGGGGGCTGTTGGGTTGGCCGGCGTGATTAAAAACCTAGCGAGCAGGGTTTCTATGGAGCCGCCTGGGGCGATGGGGTCTCAGTTACTTCGAATTGTCCCCCCACCCACCCCCATCTCTAGCTGTGCGTGCTCACTGGTAAGTGACAAGAGAAAAGCCCCGAGGATTGTTTTAGGCGCAGATTCTGGTCCTAGGGGCGGCCTGAGGTCTGGTGTCTCTTGGAGCTGACACGACGCGTGTGTGCTGTTCTAACGAATAGTAATCAGGTGATTGTTTGCCTCTAACCAGCTCTGCACAGGGGGGAAAAATACCCAATTACCCCGAGAAATAGAGTTGTGGAGGGGACTAAAGTCCTGGCACCAGCAGGGGTCTGATGACCCCCGGTTTCCCCCACAGCGTTTGCAATGCGCCGCTTGCTACGGCTGCTAGTGAAGACGCTTTTTAATAGCGCTGGGAGCTTTTTCATGGCCAGGGGACAGGGCTCGCTGGCACGGGTACAAAGCGTTGTTTGGCCGCACGGCCTGTGTTTGTGTGTGCACGCAGGACCCGCAATCTGCGGCGTGGTGGTGTAAATTCAGTCAGTGCTGGCGGGGTAGGGGGTACCCAAAGCAGGTTCAAGCCCCCTGCATAAGACAAGTAGGGCAGATGTGTGGCTGTCCGGACGCACCAGTGGCGTTTGTTGCGAGCCTGCGCTCCTGATGCGCTGAGAGCTTTGACATATTCCCAGGTGATTTGTTGGATGGAGACAGAGGGACCGGTACTTTTGCCTACCGTGGGGAGGAGGGGAAGTCAGGCTGGAATTTGGGAAACAGCCCCAGCCCCACTGGAATAGAAAAATGAGCCTATGTTGTTTTAATACAAACGTAGCGCAACTCACTGGAGACAGATCCCTACATATCGAATTAATAGCGGCTTAGAAGCTGGTTCTGGGGTGAGAAAATGCCCTTTCCCCTCTTAGTATATGTCCGTGGGGAGCTTCTCATTGACAGAGGGGCAGGAAGTAACTAGGTATCCGGGGCTGTCTGGTATGCGCGTTTGGGTTTGTAGTGCGCATTGATTGAACCTGGCCTGGCTGCTTTCTCCCCTTCCCCGCAACTATCTAGATACAACTCTTTTCCTTGAGCGGCATCCCCGGGTTCATAGAGCGCTGCTTCCAGTCTCGTCTTGCGCTCCAAAAAGCGGTAAACAGGTTGTCGACAAAGCGCTAATTTTCGAAGTTAAAAATCGCAGAATTCCTTGCCTACGAAAATAGCAGCCGTTTCGCTGTCATTCGTACAAGTTTCTACTTTCCTGCGAATTCCTACTTCGTGATATAAGTTTGTCTCTCAGCACTTGAAATCAATGGGACGGTGTTAAACGTTTGCAGATTGATGAGGCATAAAACAGAGCAGATGAAGACTAGCTTGATGCTGTTACTGGTAACAATAAATAAATGGATCAGATTTATTTCCCACGGGCGAAACCGAGAGCCAAGACAGCAATGGGAAATTGGAAATCGTTCAGTTGGGGGAAAGTTTCAGTGATCAATGCAAGGGCTAGACTGGCTATGGAACTGGTTTGCTTTGATTGCTTTCGAAAGTCGAGACCAAACTATTTAAAATGCGAGCTCGCATCTTGTTTGTTTAATTACAGACGTTAAGTTTAAGGAACTGGCTTGCTCCAAGAGGTGCCTGATCTATAAATTGTCTATTTTAATAACCAATATAGTGATATTACCCTGTACCAATAGGCTACACAAGGTACATTTTAAATATACCCTTTGGATCTACGGAAATATTACCCACAAACCTTGTGAATCTCTAAAACGCGATTCCAAGCTGCATGGACCCCTGCTCTCCATGCAACTGTAACTGCAAATCCTAATAGGATCAAACTGTGCTGTTCAAAATACTCACTCACCAGACCGCTGAGTTACTGGGGGTTTGCGAATCCTACAACCGCTTGGCAGAAGCAAGTAGCAGAAATCTTTAAACATTTGTTAATTCTCATCTCCTAGTTAAACAAAGTCATCCCAAAGAGCTAAGGTTACTCCCCCAAAAGCACCACGCAGGATTCATTTAACAATCAGGTACCATTTCAGGCAAGCATCGGTGCCTATGCCCCTGCTGCACGCTATTGACAAGACCTAGGTGTAAACACGCTGTTTGCTTGCTGTGCTTAGTATAATACTGTAAATGAAAAGTACATTTGCGCAGTAAAAGTCCGGCTTGATGCGCAGCAGCCTCAGTGGAGCTGTCAGCTCTTATCTTTATGGGCTTTTCCCAGTCTCTGTCCAAGTTGAAGAGAGGTCTCCTTTTATCTTAGTGAGCTTGCACTTAGAATGTTTACACAGGGCAACTTTTTGTTTTAGCATTATTACCAAGGTTAAAAACCTGACTGGAGACAGGAGACAAGTGGGTAATATTGCACTGAAGCAGGCTCTCAGGACTAGAACCTGTGCAGCAGCTGCCCAGATCCCAGAGCAAAATAAAACGAACCAGCAAACCCCCTTCGAGGTGTTTTCCAAACCAATTGAAAATGAAGCCGAATATTGCAAAGAATTTCCGCGTAACAAATAAATCCAACAAGATTGATTTTTTTTGGGGGGGGGGAAGTATCTAAAACGAGAGGAGAGCCGAAAGACGACAACGCAATATGTTCGCTGTAGCTATGTAAGTGAAAGTTTTTGTCAATCTATAATGGCCTTTTGTTAAGAGACAGAGAGAAAACGTCAAGGATCAAGTCCGGATCCCACGTGCTTAATTGGGACCAAGATTTAGCCTTGATACTTAGTGGAATCTTTCCTACAAAGTAAATGTAACTGACCAGTGACTTCTGTATTTGCTGAAGAAAAGCAAATGCAACTGTTGTGGCTTTTGATGTCTGTGTTTTGTTTAAACGACACGTGGGAACGAAATCCCTTATTTTGTATACAACGTGTTCCACCCGCAGCTAGACCATTGCTGATCGTACCAACAGGGCTGAGACAAGGGAAACATTTGCGTTTTGGAGCCATCAGTTGAACATTTCAATATCCAGGTGTTGATCCTTTTAAGGTTAAAAATAAAAAGCGAAGGTAAAAGGACCGATATTTCCCCAGTAAACTATACTCCATTGTCCCGTCCGAGCAGAACAAGCAGGCGGCAGCGCAGCTGCTATTGCGGGGTCTGGTCAGGGCCTGGGCCGATTCCTCAGGCAAAACTCAGCCCTGTTTCAAAGGTGGGTGATGGGCGGGATACAGCCCCCTCTGTCTGTAACCGCTAAATCCCACCGAACTGGGAGAGTCACTCTGGGTGCGCTGGTGTTTGGTCACCCCACCCCCCATGCGGAGAAATAGAATTCAGCCGAGAGTTCTTAGGCTCTTACCAGACTGGGAACCCCAGGCCCTGGCTGTTTATAATCCAGATCAGGGAAAGAATTAGCAAGATGGGGCTCAGAAGCAGGGAACCGCCCCAGTGGCAGTGGGAATCAGAGCGGAGTTCGGCTGGTTCTTAAAGTCCTGCCTGAGCTGCAGGGAACAGGGCCGTTTCCCCTGCTCGGGAGACACAAGCGCAGGTTAGAAAATGTCCCTCAGAGTAATCGAGAACGACAGCGGAGTCGGCGCTATAACGCAGCGACCGGCCGCTCTGCGCACAAGCGGGGCTATGGGGATGTTTGTGGGTCTGGGACAAAGCTGCGGCCACGTGTCGTTTTCCAGCTGCACATGAGCTTTGCCCTTGACTTGACACCCAGGCGGCTGATTTTCAGGAGATTTCAATCTGGCAAACCGGCCGCACCCGGGCCTAGTATTTGGGGGTAGGGGGACGGCTGGGGGGGGGGTCAAAGGACAGGTCTGACCTGCTAGGCAGAGCCGCTTATGTTGCGCATTCAGACAGCGGGGTTGGAAACGGGCCTGGTGCCGTTTACACGGAGCCCGTTCGCTTATCTCCAATTCAAGCCGGCTTGGCACTAACCACGTGTGTCCCTGTCGAAAAGGAAATGCTCCAGGAGAAAGGCCTGTCTGAAACGGAAGAAGAGTTTCCAGCGGCCCAGGCACCTGGTCATGCAGAATCCACCGTGGGTTCCCCGGTTCTCGGCGTGGCAGGAGTCAGCAGCACTCCGCTGAGCAGTCCGCAGGGCCAGGATCCGGAGCAGGTACGCACCGTTTACACAACCAGCTTCTTCCCGCTGTGAATTGCATCCCTCCCCTGCGTGCCGGGCTCCCTTTCCACTTCCCTGTCCCCCACCCCCGCTAGCACCAGCATCCCAAGTAGCTCATAATCCCCAAGGCGACACACCCCCTGCTTTCCCCGATATCTTCTTGCACCTGGGGATTGAGTTTTTCTGAAATTCTTTGCTCTAAACTCCCAGGGCTCTTACCGGAGCGCTCTACAAGCGCTTTATGTGAAAGAAGCCATAACAGAAAGAATTTACTGTCACTGCCACAGATGGCGGGATTTAAAAATGTTTCCATTTTTCTCCAGCTTGGTTTGGTTTTTTTTGCTCCCCTTTTAACTTGCAAGCGTTCCCCGCCTGCTCTGGTTTTCTTTGGAAGGACATGTTTAAAGCCTGCCACTCCGGAGAGCCTGTCTTTGCACAGTCTACCCAAAACTGCAGTTGCTGGTTGCAATGAAAATTCAAGATCAAGAGTGTATCAAAACCATCCCGCTTATCCAGAGTTCTCAGCAATGGGGTTTCCTTTGGCGGGTCTTTAATTTTTTGTCTAGATTTAGCTCATACCTTTTTGACCCATGGACCTTATTCATCTGCATTGCTACAGAAACATAATTATGACCTGGCTGATTTCATGTGCCAGATTGAGTCCCCCTGTACCTTTTTTTGTAACCCCACTCCAAACATGTTATGCATCCTGAGATTTGTATACCTTAATTAAATACAATTAAGCTCCTTATGCCAAAAAGGTCTGACTGTAAATTAGATTGCATTCAGTCACGCCTTCTGATTGGCTAGGGGTATTTAGTGTGCTTTTTGACAACTTTCCCATATCAGAATTATAACCTGTCAAGGGGGTGAGGAGGGGGGAAAAGGAAGCAGAAATGTAAAAGGATGTAGTTTGTATTTGCTGTTTTAAGCTATTTAAAAAAACACCCTATACTGTGTAATCATAAATGCGTCAAGTAATAGTAATTATGCCTTGAGGCTTTTTAGCTCAATTTTCCTCTGTTTTTCTTCCACTCTCTGATCTCCAGCCAGGTGTTGGGAAGGGAAAATAGAACCATGAAAAGTGAAATGCTGACAATTAGTAATAGATTATAGAAAACTCAAATTTCTATAGAAAAAATAGAAACCTCTCAAGATGCTCAGTGTCTCCTTCACAGCACGAGCCCAGTACAGAAGTGGGTTTGCTAAGAGCTGAAAAAGTGAGTGTGTCTCAGATGCACAGATGATTCCCTCCTAGTTTTCTGGCCTTTAGATTTCACACACCAACGACTGAAGCTTAGTGGGGTTAGCAAATAACCATGGGATTCCAAGAAAGGATATGAACATCTAAGGTTTGATCCTGCTCCCATTCAAATCAAGGGATAAAAGCTCCCTTTGACTTAACATGAGGTGCCTCCTCTTGCCCCATTTGAGTTCTTGTTACTTCAACCTCACTATCAAATGATTTCCATGAACTCTGTTCTCATGTTCATCACCTTCCTTAAAAGGGAACAAACACCCAACCCTATCTTGTCTATATTATATATATGTACCTACACACCTATTCCAAACTTCTTATGTAGGCAGCTGATTAAACAGGTCAGGAGTTCTCTACTGAGAAATTATGTTCACTGGAAGTATGTATGTCTATATAATAAAAATGAGTTTCATCTACTGGGGCCATTGTGCTCCACCTGAAATCAGTGGGAGTTTTGCTATTGATTACCTTAGGAGCAGGCTCTGTCCCAGTATTTGTAACTGAACATGGCAAAACATTTTCAAGTCCAGGCGGTTTTGCTTTCAGTTTTTCTTGCTATTCACAAGGCTTCGACTAACCTGAATAACACATACTCTACCTTAATTTTTTCTTGCATTCTGGGCCGGATCCTGCTTCCACTGAAAGTCAATGGCAAAACAAAATAAACAAAGAAGTTATAATATTTGGTTTGCAGCTGGTTTGAACTGCAAGTTTTAGCATGTTGGGCTAGATTATTTTTAGTCAGTTTTTGGGAGAAAAACTAACTTTAAAAATTTGAAATAAAAATTAATATAAAGATGATACTGGAAAGATGTTTCAGCAACACAATTATTCTGTTCTTACATTATATATGCATTATTTTTCTGGTGGATGCATTTATCTTTAATTGTATTAGAATCTCCTTTTACAGTTCATTACTTGGAAAATTAATATTTGTAAAACACTTTAAAGATGACAAGCACTTTTTTTATCTGTAGCTCTGTAATCTCTACTTTCAAGGAAATACTGAATAAAGCAATGTAGGAGTAATGCAAAAATAATCTAACCACAGATAAAACTGGATTATCCAAAGTGTTTTTACATGGGACTGATCGTATGAGAGTTTGTATATATGGGGAGTTATTCCAGAATAGCTAATTCCTGATTTTATTCTGGAAGAAGAGTGTCTATAGGTGGAGTTAGTCCCTTATTCTAAATTCTCAATCCACTTTGGAAATGGATTCCACACATGGAGTTAACTGGAATAGTTAATCTGTTTTCCAGTCACACTTTCCTTTATTCTGGATTAATTTTCATGTATAGACGCCCTGAGTATTGTTAATTGTGTAAGTATTTGCTGGATCAGACTGAGGCTCATAGCGTGCAATGACAGAGCCAATGACACTGCAGGAGAATAATATAATTATGTATACCCATCATGTCATTTATTAGCAATCTTGTTATAAAAATCACGATCTATTAAATAATTGCTAGGCTGGTGGGATGGTGGTGCAAAGAACAATCCATGTAACACTTTTTGTCCTAATTTTAAAACTGTCTATTCTGAATAACGGGGAAAAAAGTTGATTCCTTTTGACCTGAAGGTTTTGCATTCAGCTCATATAAGAGTAAGTTGCCACCCTGTCAATTGCTGGCTTTTTATCAGCTAATTTAAAATATGCACTGAACAGGTAAGCATTTTCCTACAGAACTCCACCTTTTGCTGCTGCTTTCCCCCCTTACATTACCAGAACATCCTAGAGCTTTTAATTTTATTTTTTGAGGACAAGTATTTTTCTCACCTTGAACTGAGCAGACAGATAAAAGGTTGGATTTTTTTTTTCCTTTTGTTTTTACCTGACCCTCATCTTAAAAGGTGGAGCTTTACTTACTGATACACAGTTATATTTGATAATATCAACAACTCTCTGAACTCAGAAGTCTTTGTTGTTTGTTTAAAAATCTATTTGGCTGTAATATCCTCGCTGGATGTGAAGCATTCTGCAATTAAAGTTGGTTCAGTTTGTTTCTCTCCATTTTTTAGCAATAGGCAGTGGAATCTTCAGGGCTTGCTCCTGCGCCCAGTGCAGTCAGTCCTGGGTTTGCCTTTCTTTTCCAAAGAACATCAGCTCGCAGCTTTGCTTTGAGGGAAGAAATCACAGATGGAGGGCACTTTTGATGATGGTGGTTTTGTTTTTGTTGTTTTGATTCTTTTTAGACAATAGAAAACATCAAAGTCTATCTCCATGAGAAGGAGCTATGGAAGAAGTTTCATGAAGCTGGCACCGAAATGATAATAACTAAAGCAGGCAGGTTGGTGAAAATGCATTTCACACCCTGAAAGTCTCTCTCCTATGTTCAAAGTCACAATTTGCCCACAGTGGAATCTTTCTAAGGGGAGAGGCCTACTGCAAATGATTGAATTTTAAGAAACTAGGACTTTTATAGGATTACTTACATACTGAAAGTTATGTACCTGCGTTGATACTTTGCTGAATATGGTCAGAAGTGAGCACACAATATAAGAAAAGCAAGTACAGTATATTGTCTTGGACGATATACTCTGGTCACTTGATAAGTCTCTAGTTTAATTTTAATTCTCTATGCTGAAATTTCCTATGATTATTTGTGTTTCTAAGACCTTCAGGACCATAGTGATGTCAGTTCTATACGTGACAGTAATTCCTTCATGAGCGAGAGATTACCTACTCTGTATAGAATAGCAATAATGTTCTGTGGTACGCTTGTGGAAGTAATAAAACCTTTGCAAACTGAGACCTTATTATAAACCGCTGGTATCAAACCTTTGTTGAGTATAGAGTTGAAGCTCCCATTTTGTGTGTGGGGGCAGAGCTGTCCCTTGGCTATGGTGAACTGGAGTGACTGCTGTGGGCCCCGTGCTTTGGGGTGCGGTGTGATTGGCCAGCATGGTCTGTCCCAGAAGAGACAAATCTGTCACTTCTGCCCTGGGCCCCACACCCCTCTAGCGACAGGCCTGTGTGTGGGGACTGACCAGGTGTGATTTAGCTTGGGGCCGCTTTAGATTGCTTGCCATTCCTTTGCATTAAATGCTATTCACGTGTCCATAAGCTCTATTAATGTTGTATTTTAGCTACCATCATCTTCATAACGGTTAGAGAGGGCTTAGTCCTGTGCAGTGCTGAACACCCTCAACGCTCAGTGGGTCAGTGGGATTGGAGGAAGGTGGTTCCCATTGTGTTGTCCTAATGGAATCTCACAGCAGTGAATGTGTGATGGGCTGCAAGGCCTTAATCTAACAAACTGTTCCACTAAGGTACGATGCCCCGTGATGTCAATGGAAAGGTTGCCCTTGACATCTGGGGAATTGGGTCAGGTTTTTGTGAAGGATTACCATAGAGATGTTTTTAAAACCCCTTTAATTTTCTTTAGTACAACCCTTCTATAGGCAACTGTTGATTTAGTACAGCAGCACATTAGAGAATCATAAAGGTGTAAAAAAGAGCAACAGAAATAGTCTGAAATCACCCGAAAAAAAATGCCTTATAGTGGTAATGTTTCTTCTATGAGCCCTGATCCAGAGCCCACTGAAGTCAATGGGAGACTTTCTCTTGACTTTAGTGGATGCTAGATCAGGTCCATGGTTTAGCAGGGCTAAATCTGGCTGTGAGATCCAAACTCCAGAACTCTGCTACAATGTGGCATATTTGCGGCTTTGCAGGGTAATAGTGTCCTGCTCTCAACCAGTAAGGAAATGTGCACTGAATACTTCCTTATAGGCAGCCTTTCTGCATTCTTGCTCTTGAAGCACTTAAAGGGTTGCCCACTCCTCCCCATATCTCCTCTGCCCCCCCCAACTCCCGCCCCAAAAAGTGCTGCTCTGTCTCTATTGGCAGTGTTGAAAGACGCACTAACAGAACCTATCCCACCAGGGAGACGAGGTGAAACTGTGTTTGTAAATCAAGAAGCTGAGACATGTACAGTGGGTCAGCTCTATGACCCGATCCTGCAGTTCTTATGTAGATAAGATCCCCCACGGGATTGTAATTTGCTATTTAAATCTTAGGGCTGGATCTTGAAGCCTTTATTCACATTCAGACTCCTATTAATTTCAATGGAGTTGCTACTCACATTAGAAACGGCTGAAGGATCTGGACTGCAAATACTGGGTCTGTAAACTGAGAGAGAAATTTTACCAAATTCTAGAAACTAAACATCCCAAATGTGTAGGTTATCTCCGTGTCAGTCTTAACTTAGATTGTTTAAACAAATCCATATGGCCAGGACCCAGTCCTGCATTCTTTGGGGGCTTAAAACTCCCAGTGAAATCATATTCATGCTTCACAGCTGCTCAGAGGGGACAGGGTGGCTCTGGTAATTGTCCCTGGGATCTGGAGCCTTTCGCTTCTAGAAGACCAGGGCCAAATTCTCTGCTGGTGAAAATGAGTGCAGCTCCATCAGAGTCACTGGAACCCTGCCAATTTATGCCAGCAGAGAATTTGGCCCTCCGCCTGAACCAGGGCCTAAGTCAGTAGGGATTCATTAACAAACCATATGAAATAAGTGGGTAGTTTCACTTCTGTTCTGAGTGGAGAGTTACAATCCACTTCAGCCCAAATTACAACTTTAATTCTCAGCACTGAGGCCAAGGACTGAATGGGCCACGTTACTTGACATCTATCTAATGCACCGAAGTGTAACACACCCATTGATGCATTGGTTTCTAAAGGTGATCTCTACATGTCAAGGATGAGGCATGTTAGCAGGGAGGTAGGGGTGAGCGTGTGTGTGTGTGGGGGGGATTGTGTGTGAGAGAGATTCCTCTACCAGTGCTTGTGCCTGTTCTTCAGTAAGAGATTCCTCTACCAGCGCTGAAAATAAAAATACCCCTAACAGTTAATAAAAGAACTAGTCTTACAACAACTAAACAACCAAGTTAAGCCACATGACAATCAGTCTGATTCAGACGCACATTTCAAAACTGATCAGTGTGCAGAACCATCCAGCAGCACAAGAGCAGACTTCGGTTCAATTCTTATTGAAAATCATATTTCACCCAAACTGTTTAAATGCATAGTAATAATAAACCCACCCACCCCCAATGATCCAATTTTAAAAAGATGATACAGAGCCTGTTGTTTCAAGAGGCCTCCTACCAGGCTCTCATTCTGTGTCTGCAAGTAATATAGAAACAGTTGAGTGCAGACACAAAATATGGTCCTGATCCTTCAACAGCCACTGTGTGTGTGTGCGCACAAAGAGAGGTGGGGTTCTAAACAGGCACAGGGATGCACGCACATGCACTCAACTGAAGGATCAGGTCACTTAAATGTCTAATTATTTAATTTCAAAAGGCAAAAAAGAAAAAAAAGGAGTCTGTTTTAAATTCTAAATTGCAAATGTAACTTTAATGACCAGTTATTTAAAAAGCAGGTAAAAAAATAAGATCAATGGGTGATCTAGTTCTAGGATGCTCGTGTAAAATAGACTTTTTCTAATTATAATCCAGACACCGATAACTCAAGAGGAGTGTGTTTATTTCATATGTTGTCAATCTGTATAATTCCACAGACCAAGTCAACTATAAATTACCAGGAATTTCGGACTAAGAATTACTTTGGGGGATTATTACTCCCTCTTAGGACTGATCTGTAGGAGACGTTTGGAGAACACAGCAAGCTCAGTACTGAAATAGGAATGATGTTGTTGCCAAGAAAGCTTGATTTATAAAGTGGAAACATCTTTAAAATGCACTCACTATCTTTTTAATGTTTGACTCTTTCATTGTGGGAGGGGAAGAAAAGATTATTTTATATTAAAAGGATCATCAAAAGATAAAAAGTTTTGTTAGCAAAGTTTCCTGAACTTTGTGCAAAACCATTTGCCTTCTTTGTATATAAAATACCACAACTTTTCATGTCCTGTTTGCAACGCAGGGTATGCAAATCAAATCCTTTGTCATGTCTTTTTTTTTTTTTTTTTTCTTTTTTTTTTAAAGGTTTGTTCTTCTACTTAATTTGTAGTGTTCCTTTAAGGCATTAAACATAACACAACAATTGAGAAGCCAGCCCTGCAATTCCAGGCGTTTTGGGTGTGCACAAATGCAGGATTAGGCCTAAAGAAATGGCAGAAATTTAAAGTAAAATTCATTATCCTTTTTTAATGCAAAAAAAAAAAATAATCAAGATTTGCATTTTATTCAATGTAAAATTAGTGTGATTGACTGCAGGGTGGGTCAAATGCTGCCCTTACATACCTACAACCCTACTGCCTTCAATGGCTTTCACTTCAGTCCTGATCCTGCAAAGAGGAGCATCTAAGTGGAACACTGGACTTGCACGGAGACCCAGGGAAGTGAAAAGGGATGTGGAGAGATCTGCCGACATAGTTCTTTTTGCAGCATTATGGCCTATTCTTGTGTGTGTTATAACCTAAGTGATAGCTTTAGATGTTGAGATGCATCGATACAATTTTTCAGAAAGATAAAAGCACTTTTCCAGACAGAAGGATAATCCCAGAACCATAGTTGCCTTGAAAATAAACGGGTGTGTGTGTGTGTGTGTGCACGCGCGTTTTCCTCTTTCTTATATGTACTTGCTCTCCAGTAGTATCATCGTATGCACATTTTTTAAGTGTGCTGCAGATTAATACACTCCTCACTTAGGGTACTTACACGCTCTTCGTTTGTATTTATGGCATGTAATAGTCACAAATTTAATATGATGGAGCAATTTATACCCAAAGCAAATTGTACAACTTTATTATAAGCTGCTTTTCTTTTGTATCCCGTGCTCTGTCCCGAATTAGGCAAGTCCTGCAGTTGTAGCTATCTTTGTGGCTTAAATCAGTTTCTGTCTCAATTCTCCAGTGGGCTTGACCCTCCAAACCCTCATTCAGTCAAGTGGTCTTTACTCATGTGAGTAGTCCCATTGGTTTCAGATTTCTTCTCCCCTTTCACCCTTTTCCAGAGCTGTCTGGCTTTTTATCACCCTGAGGTACCGATCTTTACGGTTCCTACCCGGTACCATTCCATGACCCAAGTGAATGGGCGCATCATCACTCCATAGGCAGTGTTATAATGGGTTTATTGATAAACAGCAGGGAATGCCAATCCACAGAGCAGCTGACCCCCTTCCTGTGGACACCTGACTCTAAATTAATATGTCAATTTCTCTACAGTGATGAACATCCAGATGATGATGATGATAGTGGGTTTGTAACCATGGAGTGGGGTTCACAGGAAAACACCGTGTATACATGGATACAGAGTCAGCCCCAGTCTTTACTGTAACAACTCTTAAACTGCATGTAGATTGATGGCTGTTGTTTTAAGCTCCTCTAAGAACCTTCTTACAACATAGTGCACAGAACAACTTTCACCCAAGGTACACGGAAAATTTGCAAAGCTCTGTGATTTTTAGATTTTGGTTTAAGAGTGGCTTATTTCAGTTTAGTTTAAACATGTTCACAATCAACTTAAGGTAAACTGAAATTCCCCTGGTTTAAGGTCATAAGGGTTTGCACCAGTTTAACTAAATTGGTTTAAATTCACACCTTAGATTAAGCTGGTGAAATTTCGTCTTGTGTAGACAAGCCCTGCCAGGTTAAGATTTTCAGCTAGGAGATATGGATGCCCAGTTCCCATTAAAATGAAAGGGAATTGTGTCCCTAGAATCACTTTGGGCAGTTTTGAAAAGTTCAGCCCAAAGCTTTACATTTCAAAAAGGCAAACCAGATCAGGTATGGAATGGGAACCATCCATTTAGAACTTTGGAACTAAATTAGTAATTCAAAGAACGTTTGACCTTCCGAGCCGTAAATTCAGGGTTCTGCAAATACCCTTTGTAGATAAGCTCTTGCTCACAGTGCAATCAGTGGGAACCAAAGCAGGATCCATTCACTTCTGGCTCTGTTGCTAGAGATGTCAACATCTCCGGCAGGGAACATACAGTTTCTTGAACTTGGAACAAGTCAGGAAAATGAAGGACAGTATTTTTTTTTAAGTCTCCCTTTATTTTCTATTAATGATTTGGGACATTAATAGTTAAATGTGTTACCAAAGCATTTTCAGTTCACTGTTAGTCTGTATCCATAAAAACAACAAGGAGTCCGGTGGCACCTTAAAGACTAGAAGATTTATTTGGGCATAAGCTTTCGTGGGTAAAAAACCTCACTTCTTCTGTCCATAGACTGTGAGTTCAATGTCGCCTGCGTTAGTGACAGTGAATTTGGGGCTGAATGCATCTGAAGAAGTGAGGTGTTTTTTATCCACAAAAGCTTATGTCCAAATAAATCTGTTAGTCTTTAAGGTGCCACCGGACTTCTTCTTGTTCTCATGCTAATAATCCCTAGCAGAGCAGGTCTCCAGTACCTGGACTGTGGTGTTTGCCTTTGCCTTGAAGGGCACGGAAGCTACAGATCCTCCAACGCTAGACCCATGAGGATCCAATCCATGTTGAGGAACTAAATCAAATACTGTAAGCAGTCAGAGTAGTCAACACTATGGACCAGATCCTTCTAATGGCTCCTACAGAGGGTGTAACACTAATGGAGTTCTACCAAGGAGAAAGTTAAAATCATTAGGAACCAGCACGGAGCTGTTAACTTCCCTCATTCTTGTGCAGTTTCTTTGTTACCTTTGTACTTTGCTATTTATGCTTCAGTAAACTTAATCTAATTTTAGCTCAGCCATCCTCTGTTATGGTTTGGACCTCGATAAAGGAATGCTGTAAGCATTTCAGCTTTCATGGAGGAAAATCAAACTGGAGGTAAAACATCTTCTTGCAAGAAATTTGTCTAGGTTTTAATTTGCTATGGGGCAAGAAGAGAAAATGATACTAGATCATTAAAGTAACTGCATAGTTAACCAAGTTCTCAAGCATGTGAGAAACAATGTTTTATTTAAAACTTAGATGAGTTAGCCAGAAAAATTTAAATATAACCTCCCTTTGCCAAACTAGAAAAATCCCCTAACTGTCTGACCCCCTCATCAGTGGGTCATAGTCCTGCCACCAGATAAATCTCTCCTATCTGTCCGTAGACTGTGAGTTCAATGTTGATTGTGTTAGTGACAGTGAATTTGGGGCTGAAAAATGAACTACTGATGAGAACTCCTGTTGAACCTGTATTGTTTGTTATTCTGAGGCAAGGATCTGGCATGGGCTAATCCAGCACTTCAAAGCTAACTGCTCTTACTTTGTATACAGAGCGTCATAGCGGAGTGGCGTGGGTGATAAGAGAAAGAAGGGACTGGAGGGTTAGGATTCACTGGGAAAATGGGACCCTGTTGAAAAAGTCTTTGATCTCTTCAAAGTATTTTCTGAAAGCAAGAATCTATCAAAAAGGAAATGCCATAAAAAAAAAAGCTTAAAGAAATAGTTGACATGACCAAATTTGTATTAACTTACCCCTGGAAAACATTTTAAAAGATGTTTTATGTTGATATGGGAAATATTTGTCACAAAGGGGGGAGGCGGGAATAGAAGAATAAGGAAAAATCATTTTAAAGAAGAATTTAGTTCTTCAAGTCTCTACTCACCATTAGTTTGTCTTTTGGACAATAAAGACAAAGTGTAAAATTTTCACAAGGGCCTAAGTTTTATTTTTCAAAAGGCACGTGGGGCCAGATTTTCCCATCAATGGGAGTTGGGTGCTTTTCCTGCATAGGTGCTTTTGAAGACCCCATTAGGTACCCATCTGGCCTAAATCCATTTGAAAATCTGGCACTTTAGGCTCCTAAATCTAGTGAGAATCCTTTTGAAAATGGCACTTGTGCCCCTAAATCACTTAGGTGCTTTTGAACATTTTACCCAAATGCAAAGACTGATTTAAATGTTTAATGGCAACTGGGCTGTCTTGTGAACCAACCTCTAATGTTGGTAGGGCCTAATCCAAACCTCAGTGGAGTCAATGGTGTAAGACTCCCATTATTTTCAGTGGGCTTTGGCTCAGGTGCTTGGTGAACAAATTAGTTCCTTCCAAAACTGCAAAGAAAAATGTGTCGTTACCAGAACATCATGCAGTCAGGGTTAGACTTCATCTGCAGGATTAAGGTCTTTTGCTTCCATTCAATCTTCTCAGAGGGAGCGAGAGGTAACGGCACTCCCTAAGTGTACTATACCTTCCTGGTCACCATGCCACTGCAGGGGCTTAGAAAAGTAGGACATCTTTGCTCAAGAGCAGGTAAGCAGCTTCACTGAGGTGACCCACACTGCCCTGAAAAGGAAGGTTAGATCACGCCTCTTACTGGGTAAAAAAAGTCATTAAGAATGGAGGGAGGTATAGAAGCCACTTCATGATCCGATCCAGACCAAACCATCATCTGGAGTCCCTGGCAGAGAGACACATGCAGCTTCTTGACATCAGGAGCGAGTAGGCAAAGGACAGCCAACCCTCACAGCAGTGTCTCCAAACTACTGGTTCTTCTACTAATGCTGCTGCTTCAGGCTTTTGTGACTGGTGCGCAAGGTTCCTCTTTTCTACTTCCCCAATAAGATACTACTGGATGCTGGGTGCTGCAAGTGTGCGCCTCCCATTTTAACGTATGTACTCTCCAGTCCCCAAAAGGAGCTTGCACTGCGCCTATCCCCCATCTTCCAAACAAGTATCCTTTTGGGTTAGGCCACGCACAGCTGAGTAGATGCTGGGGTCACTGGTTGATACCGCCAAACTTTTAAACTAGTGCAGCTGCCTTAAAGGCTGGGATGTCCCGCCTTAGAGGAATGAATCTGTCTCTGTCTCTCTCGCTCACCATTTTGCTGCATAACCAACCAACCACGCAATTAAACGCCAGTTAAAGTTTGTATGAACATCAGAAGTTTTGGCTCCACGTCAGTAACTGCTGCCTAGTAAAAGGGATTGAACTGTAAAAGAATAAATAAACAAACAAAGGACGCTTATTCTAACAGCTCATTTGAAAACAATTTGTGAATATCATGTAGAGATAAAACGTGCATAGCACAAACTTAGCTAAGCAAAGGCTGCTTCATTATCAGAGCACATAATTCACTAGCACGTCAGCTCTAAAGCTTGCAAGGGCTATAGAATTGTGCTGCTTGCTTATTTTTCTTGCTCTTACTGTTTTTGTTACATTTCATCTGTAGAGTGGCACAGGGAAGAATTTAGCTGGGGCCGTACTATTCCCGTGCCAAGCTTTTCTTGTGGGTTTTGCACCCCCCACCCGATATTCAACTCCCCAAAGCAATGCACACACTGTTTTTTGCTATCCGCAGGCCTCCCCAAAGAACATCGATCTGCAGGTAACTTGATGGCAATTGAGATAAAAAAGACAGTATTTTAACAGAAGGTGCTGGACTCCCCCAGGGATAAGGAAGAACGTTATGACTGTTCATCTTTCTTGATCCTTTCCATGGAGGATGCCTATGTTCTGTGAAGATAAAAACAACGTTAATTCTTCACCACTAAGCTCTAGTGAGAGCGACAGTCCTTACAAAGCGGGAGCTTCTGCACATCTGCCAATACTGCAAAATTTGGGGAGGAAAATAGGGATGTGCCTTTAAAATCCATTCCTAGACCATGGGAGAGTTTTGCAGGGATGGAGAGGTAGAACAATCAATACTGTACCCAAAAGACTAGACTGTCCCTTCTCATTGGGTGTGGGGTAAGAATGCACCTGAGACACAGTGTGTGAACATTCCCCAAGCCTGGAGGTGTTGGGATCTGGGACTTTATTCTGCCCCTACAGAGGAGGAGGGAGGCAGTAGGGAGCTAGCTGAGATCCCTAAGTTCAGAGGTGTTGGTTCTGGGGTTTCAGTTCAGGCCTGTGGGTAGTTCCCTTAGGCCAGTATGTGCTTTTGTGTTGGCTGTCGTTCTGGTGGACACAGCAGAACTTGAACTGGGGACATCCAGAGCTAAACATAGGAGTCTTCACAGCATGAGCTAAAAAGCCATGTTTTGTAGCTAGGGGCTGTAACAGAGCCATGTCCTCTGTGGATCCTAAACAAAAGGAGATGCATAGCAAACATTGACCAGTGGGTTACACCCATTGCGTGTTTTGCTTTCTTTTAAAAAGTATTAAGGGGAACAAATCAGGCCAAGAAATCCATGACTTCTATAGCACAAGGTCTTGGTGTAGGGGATTGGCGTTCTCTACTGCTCTTCCTTCCCCTACCCACCAGACAGGAGGGGATGCAGTGTGGGAAAGGAGCAGGGCGAAGAGACCCGTGAGAAAGCCAGAACCCATCCCTGGAGAGCTAGATGCATAGAAGGAGTCTCCTACTTCATTCCTGTAGCCTCACTACAGGCTTCCCGGACTACAGTTAGAATCTGACCCTCCCAGGGCAGTCAGGGAGTTCACGGCTAGGGGCAAAGCTGCTTAAAGCAGCATTGACTTTCTGCTATGTTTCCTGCCTGGGCTCTGTGGTGCAGCGGGGCATTCGGTGATTGTGTGGAAAAGGGCCAGTAGATTTTTAAGTGATGGTGTGGTCCTGGCAGTCATCTCTGGGGGTAATAAATGAGGTATTTTCGTAGCAAGAGCAACCTCTTGAATCACGTGAGGCAAATGAGACCCTCAAGCCCTTGCAGTGTCCATTCCACTTGACCTGTTTTGCAACTTGCATGGTATTTGGTCTCTGCTTCCCTTCCTTACCCATCTCACTCCTAACTTTTCTGTCTCTCTCTCTCATCTTTGGAGACGAGCGGTGGAAAGTTGGGGATTTTTGAGGCCCAGGAGCATGGTGAAAGCCAGGGGCAGCTGGAAAGCTGCTGATGTGACAGTTCTCTCTCTGCCAACTTTTCAAGGAGTTGCTTCGTAACAGCAGCAAAAAGCATGTGCTCTCCTCCTATGCTGATGAAGAAGGGTCTTGGGCTCTGGAAGTCTGGGGGGCCATACATGTGACACAGTGCAAGACGCCTAATGTTTGGGATGGGATTGGGAGGCAGCACTGCAGTTGCTTCTGTTTCTGGAGCAATGATATTGGCAAATGCACTCACCCTGGTCACACAGTGCACTGGGATCTCCCTTTTAACAGAGTGACCAGACAGCAAATGTAAAAATTGGGATGGGGGGTGGGGGTAATAGAGCCTATATAAGAAAAAGACCCCAAAATCGTGACTGTCCCTATAAAATTGGGACATCTAGTTACCCTATTTTAATGGGCACCTACCTGTTCAAGGAAGTGCTAGTTTAAAAACCAAACCAAACATTAATTAGCTGTGTACTGAACAGGCAGCCCATCAGCAATGGCTGGAAGTCTTTCTGTTAATATCTTTTAAAAAGGAAATGAAGGCTCACAAGCGAGAAAAGACATTTTAATTCCACTTCCTTAGATGCAAGGGGACTGATGCGCAGGCACAGATCTTTGCAGAGTGCAGCAGCTTGGAATTTCTGCCTTTCCTCCTTTCTTTGGCGATTCCCCCGCACCACTTCCCAGTCATAGATTTTCTTATGGAGCAAAAATCATCTGTGTTTATGACAGACAGGTGTAATCGAGTTGGTCTGTGCACACAACTGAGAGGACAGGGACTACTTGGCATTAATCCCGAATCTGATGCTGATTCATTCTGTGGCCTCAGGCAAATTATGAATAGCCAGTTTCTACAGTGCTGTAAATTCACACAGCACTTAACTTCTCTATCGTTCCCGCATCTGTAAGCTGCATGGGGCAGAAACTGACCTTTTGTTCTGTTTGTACAACACCAAGCACAATGCATTCATGGCCCACAGCTAGAGCATCTAGCATAATAAACAGGAATAGAACCACTTTACTTCCCTTCTTCAACGAAGGTGTTCTTGAGGATTAAATACTGCATCTCATCTGCAGTCTGAGCTAGGAAAAGTTTCCAATGAAGTCAAGGATCCTGTATGTGCCCTGCCACATTGGGCTCCTGTTTGTAAATGATTTTCAGACTATAAAGCACTTCCTGAGTGTGAAATACAGTATGATCAAAGGGGCCAGTATGGGTTAAAATAATCTGTCTGGATCTTCATTCAGATCTCAAACCAAATCCAGCCTGAGCCTTTTTCAGCCGTTGGGAAAAGTGTGATCGTGTGTGTGTGTGTGTGTGTGTGTGTGTGTGTGTGTACACACTCCATGTACCTGTTGAGCAGCTCCTGGTTTCAGATGGGACAGGAACTGAAAGTAACGTATAGAGAGGGATTCCTCGGCTAGGCAGAATGAAAGAGTTCCAAAAAAGAATCTCCCCAGAAAGCCAGACTTGCTACAGGTCAACAGAGCTACTCTCAGTAATAAGCTCAGTGTTCAGCAGAAACTGTGTGCAGGATCAAGCCCTCAGCCAATCCCGCTGGACAGAAATTCTCCTGAGGGCAGGCTATGCAGGCAGACTTTTGGATGCTTACCAGGACTTGCTAGTGGACTACATAGCCTCACTGTAAGAGTGTGTGCTCCGCACGCAGCCCTGGAGATGTGCTTCCCCTTGGTTTTCTCTGATTGACCATCCAGATAAGAGCCTGGGCAACACTACACAGCACTAACACACACTCTCTTTAACTCTTGAATCAAAACACTGATTGCATTTTTGGGCCCAACTCCCCAGTTTGTTGTGCACCCTCACCAGAAACACATGGCCCATGTTTGTATCCTATTGCACAGAGGTATTTACTGAACTAGACTTTGCCAAGGGGTTGAGAAATATGTTTTCATTAAGAAAATTAAAGTGACACATCCCTGGACAGCATGTTAGTCGCATATTTTTTTAATGCCAGAATGCAGCAGCTAATAATAATGATGAAATGTCCGTGCAGGGCCAGAATTAAAAACTGATAATGCTTTCCTGGAAACAAATGCCGAGCGTTGGCAGATGCCACTGTCTCTCAATCTGTTGACTTGATAAGTGTAATGCTACCACTGCTAGATACTGAACGGTTTGCAAGTTAAGCAACACCTTCAATCAGATGTGAGTTCACATTTGTTATCCTTCAGGAATTTCAGCTGTGTATATTAGAGGAGTACTTCGGCTCTTTATATTTATTTTAGAGAGCTATACTAAAGAACATTATAAACTCAAGCATGTCTATGCTATATGAACTCCATATGCTGAAGCTTAATTTTAAATGCCATTAAAAAAGCACTTAACATTTACAGTAGATCAGTCTGGCTACTTTAGCAGCTTGGATGTAGTTCAGTATGTGAAATGAATGGGAAAAAAACTTCAGAAGCTACAGGTTATTAAAAAAAACAACCCCGATATCTATAGAATCCTTTACTGGTACATCTCAATAACTATCCAAAATCCTATTTTCTAATTTCTTCTTAAAGTCCACTTTTTCTTTCATTTCATTTTTAAGTGCAATTTTAAGACGTAGTTTAAAAAAAAAATCTTGGCAGTCGGCTTGGATTCCTAGTGTAATTTTTTTCCCATGTGAATTGGGCTGTGTATTCACAACCTGAAATGTCCTCCTGTATTTATACTGGTGCTTACCTGTGTGAGGACAAGGTTAAGAGGAGTGCACCGTTTATGAATGAAAATCAAATATGGACATTGGTAAACCACTCCTGGTTAGTCCCAGCTAAATACATAATAAATATCTGGATTTTATGCCTAGTATTAAAAGAGTCAATTCAAATGAATCCTAACAGGGCTCATTTTATTGCCTTCTCCCGGAGCAGTTACAAAATGGTGGCACGGACAGCAGCTACTGCTCGTCTCACAGGCCCAGATTGTTCAGCGGTCCCTAGCACTCACCACTTTCCTTAGCCACAAATACAGCGAGCCCTTTTATTGGCCTGAAGAAACTTGTTCATTAAAAAGAGAAAAGGGGGAGAAAAGAGAATTTAAAATACTGGGTCTATCTGAGGGTAGGGGAGGGTTTTCTCTGCCAGGCCAAGCTATTAATCCAGACTAAACTCTCATTTAAGTTGCTAGGCATTTTGACAGAGTAATGATGTCAGGATTTGGCCCATTGTTGCTAACGCTGGTTGTGATGATGCTGCCTCAGGATATAGATATTTTCATCCATTCTGCCCATTTTTTCTGCTAATGCAAATGAGCTGTCACGGCATGTTGATGTATTGGATTGTTCTGTCTTCTTGCTTAAAAACCATGATGAGCCAGTTTGCGCAAATAACTTGTTTTTATTGGATGAGGAGAGGCTTGGTAATATGGAGCCAACAGAAAAGTTACTCATAGGATTGAAGATGCATGGTCCTGCAAACCCTTACTGCTTACTTGGTATTTAGTCCCTTGGAAACCAATGGAAGTGCTCGCACGGATCAAAGTTACCCACACTAGCAAGGGTTGCAGGTGCCTACACTGTGACTGAATGAATTAATTTCCCTGTCACATCTAGCTGTTGCTTGTTTTCATGCTGCAAATACTGCTCAGTAATGTAACATCTTAGGGTGTGATTTTTCTTCTTGTGTAAATTGGCACAACTCCACTGGCTACAACAGCGCTGCGCCAACTGACCCTCACAGAGAATTTGAGTTAGACACTCCATTATTAAACAGTATTTGCAGCATTCGATTAATGCACAGGAAAGTCAATGGAGCTGCATCTGTTTACATCAGCACAGACTTTGATCCTTAATCTGCCCCCCTCCGTCGGAGAGAGGAAACCTGAGGTATCTGAGGGAGGGCTCCATGTTGGGTCGATATCGAGTAGTAACATTTTTTTCCCCTGCTATCTCACGTAAGGTTTTTCACCACAATATTGTTGTTTATTATTTCTATTACCGTAGCACCTAGGAGCCCCTGTCATGGAACATGCCCCCACTGTGCTAGGTGCTGCACAAACACAATCTCAAAATTCAGTGCCTGGGTGTAACGTAGCTGAATTCGATGTACTTAAATCTACTCACCTTAGTGTCTTCACTGTGGTAAGTCGACTGCTGCCTCTCCCCCTTCGACTCCGCCTGTGCCTCTCACCGGTGGAGTACAGGAGTTGACGGGAGAGCGCTCAGGGGTTGATTTATCCTGTCTAGACTAGACACACTAAATCGATCTCAGATGGATCAATCGCTGCCCACCGATCCAGCGGGTAGGATAGTCAGACCCATAGTCATTGTCAGCACTCCTGCTTTGTGTGCCCTCTGGAAGGCACTAAGCCAACCGGAGTCATTCCCTAATGATCCCGAGTAGCTTTTAAAATCAAATCAGCTAGTAGCCCAGATTTTTAGGGTGAAAATCACCTTCAGGCAGAGGGCCTGTGCAAGGCCCAACGCATCGATTAATAAGGGGCTGCTCACTGCCCTGAGCATGCATTAGGGATTAAATTCTGAAAATGGTCAGTGCAAGGCCTGCACCCCATGTAAGTCCCCCTTTTGCTCTGTTATGAGGAAGGGGAACATAAGTGGCGCACAGACCCTGTGTTAGCTCTCCACAGGGATGAATGTCATTCAAATGCCGTGACACATAAGTGGTACAGAGTTTTTGGGTAAATTTCACTTTAGACTTTCAGTGGAACCTCCTTTCGGGGCTCCTGTCTGCTGTTCCGTTAGTGTACTATGTGTTAAGTTATGTGCTAATGTATTAACCCTTTGCTTTTCATAAGGAGGATGTTTCCTAGCTACAAAATTAAGGTAACCGGGATGAACCCCAAGACCAAATACATCTTGTTGATCGACATTGTCCCAGCTGATGATCACCGGTACAAATTTTGTGACAACAAATGGTAAGAGACTATTTGTTTTTTTTTCCTTGGGTTATCAAAAGAGAGGTATTCATATCTGTATCAACTGTTTGCAGTAAGCACTGAGGAGATGGTCAATAAGGACCTTCGTGGGGAGAAGATACCAGATACCAAAGTGCTCTTTAACCTAGCCCTGAAAGGCAGAACAAGAATCAATGGCTGGAAGTTAAAGCCAGCCAAATTCAAATTAGAAGCAAGGTACAAATTTTTTTAATAGCGAGGGCAATTAACCAGCGAACAAACTACTAAGGGAAATGGTGGAGTCTCCATCACTTGATGTTTTTAAATTGAGCCTGGATGCCTTTTTAGATGACATGCTTTAGTCGGACACAAGTTATTGGGGCCAATCCAGGGGTAACTGCATGAAACTCTATGGCCTGTGATATACAGTTTAGATTAGACAATGTAATTGTCCCTTCCGGCCTAAAAAAAAAAAAAAAAAAGTCTCTATGAGGCCTTAGATTTGCAGTAGGTTGAGTGTTGACTATTTCTTCTCTAATTATATTTGTTCTGTGGGAAAGAGCCACAAAGCCACCAGGTGAAGATCTGTTGGCAGACCAGATGAATATCCCTCATTTATCCAAACTGGTGCAACTTTTCTTGGCCTCACCTGCATATAGTCTCAGAAGACCTGTTGATAGTGGTCATCTTGAATTTACATCTTTTGAGCAAAAATACTTGTCCTCCCTGAGATGTCATTGTCTGTTGGAAATGAAATATATGTGCTTTAAAATAAAAACATTAATAATAAACCCACCACCACCAGAGAGTTTTTGAAGTGGCTGCTCTCCTTTCCTGTTCCCATTTTGGAAACACAGGAGCAGTAGCGATCTTGCAGTTCTTGTGGTGGTAGGGTCCCATGGGAATTGAGGCCTATCCCAGATTGAAAGTCACAGCCCTTAGAGGTTGGATAGCTAAAATATGGGACAACTTTGTGGTCTCAGAAAGAGGGAGGACAAGTGGAATTGGTCAGTCCAATGTAGCCCAGTTCTGGAGCCGTTTTTATTCTCCCACCCTCCACCTTTTTATTTATTTATTTATTTTATTTTATTTTGCTTTATTCTCCAGATTTTTCTCCTCTCGCCCTCTCTCAATGACAGCAAGATTACTCAGCATGAAGGCTGGTTTAATATTTACTTTCCTGCCCATGAGAATCTCATGCATCTTGACGCCTTAAAATCTCTCCTTGCTGAAAATATGCCTTGCCTTTCCCAGAACCCTCCTGCTTTCTTTGTGTGGAGCTTCATCTGTTCCACTAAGTGCTGACATTGTTTCTAAGTCAATGGCAAAACTCCCACTGACTTTGAAGGGAATAGAATTGACCTCTTCATAGTGATATCCCATACAAATGTAATCTACACGCACATTTTAGGGCATTGTTCTCAGTTTTTAATTGTCTTTGAGCTAATGCTTGTTTCTGGAGTTCTTGTAGGATGGGAGTCGTACTCACTGGGAACCTTACGCAACCCAGGGCAAATTCTTTGCTTTAGCCATTAAGTCCTAGATGATGTTAACTCTCGTAATTTAACTTTGGCCAGTCACTAGAACTGTTTTCCGTCTCCATTTTTCATTGCTGTTGGAAAGGCTCTGCTGGTTTTGGTAATATTGCTTTTACTGGTGTTTTATTGCATGAGAACAATACACAGTAAGAGGAGAGTTGCTGTTACATGCTGTATTAGAGCATTAAATCCATGAAAAATAACAGCGCTTTTGACATGTGAACAAAGGTGTCTGGCAGGGGGAATGTGAGGACAAATCCATGTCCCAGCCGCAGCCTGAGAACTGGGCTTCCACAGGGGCTGGAGGGGAAGGAGTCGCTTCCCAAGAGCTTCTACCAAGCTGGTGTTTCAGCCTTAGGAGCTACAGTAGCCTCTAGTCTTCTTGCAGCCCTGCTACCTGGATCCAGCCCTGGTCTTGCACCCTGTACTTTCCCCAGATGCCTTCCTCCTCACAAGGCTGAAGGAGTCCCCCCAGAGTGATGCTGGATCCTGCCTCTCTGCACAGTGGAGCCATATGGTTTCCCTCATGCTCAGGGACCTCTGAGTGGCAAAGACAGGACTTGCCCATAGCCAGCTCTCATATAGTTGCGGCGTACTCCCTCATTCAATACTGTGTGTCCAGGGAAAACCCTGCCCAGGCAATGAGAAATGAAAAAATGAGAAAAGAGGCCTGTGTTCCTTGCCCCTCTTTTTGCTTCATCCTTCCCAGATCGATGAAGCAGCAGCAGCATCCTACATTTCTTGTGTTTTCTCCATCAGGCCAACCTGTCTGGGCCAAATCCATCTTAAAATACAGACGATAGCTCAGGATTTGTAAGATGGTTACCATGTTCAGTTAGGCAATGAATTGCTCTGAAGTGCTAATTGGCCAGGAAGATGTAATCCATAAGTGCCTTGTTCACAGGATGGTGGCTGGGAAAGCAGAGCCCGCAATGCCTGGGCGATTATATGTTCATCCGGACTCGCCCGCCACGGGAGCTCACTGGATGCGGCAACTGGTGTCGTTTCAGAAGCTAAAGCTCACTAACAATCACCTCGATCCGTTCGGACATGTAAGTTCTGGAAATGTTATTGCCAGAGGTGGGCACGATCCCCGGTTTGCATCTGAGTCGGAACTTCCTCAGATTTCAAGCCGACTCGGCTCTGGGACTCCACTTAGGAGTGGCCTCTAATTAATCAACTTTTTTTATAATTATTAGTAGCATTTCTTTTATTCTACTATGTAAGTGAGAATGAAGATGTTTTAATGATACAAGATCAAGCACTCACCGGTAACTGCTTTAGTGCTGTTGCATTGGCCTCTTGAAGTGCCATGTGTGACTTGTTCATTTATTCATCTGCATGGTGCTATTGGGCTTCTACTCTCTGCTATGGAATTTTCAGGTCAGTGTTTTCAGATGTTTCAGCCAAAGCCTTTGATGAATAGGGCATGCAGAGCACTCAGAAACAGGTTACATAAGCTTGTCATTTTCCCAGCTGGCTTCGGCACTCCTATAAAAGATGGAGTATTTTATTTGGAAACTCTTAATTCCTGTGTATTGCAGATGTAGGACTGGGAAGTTCGCCATTATCGACTGCAGTACGTTTAATAGCTTAGAACACTGGCCTTTCCAGACTCCCAGCCATGTGTGCGCTCGCGTAGGTAAATAGAACATACTGACCAGTCTCGTTTTCACTTTGCAAGTTGAAGGATGTGTACAAATAAACAACACTGACTAGAAAAAGTGAGGTTAGATTTTTAGGATTTGTAGAATTCTTTCAATTTTAGTGGTCTCAAGCACTTAGTAACACAGGTCAGAGCATTGGCTTTGCATAACAACATATGATTTTTACCAGCTGCTCCTTGAAATACCCCTAGTGTTGGGAGGGGCAGGGTGGGGGATGTTGATAGGATTGCAAAGTGAAGGGGAAGTGGGCCTGTCTTGCTCAAACTAAGCATATAGCCATATGCTAATGGTCAGATCTTCAGCTGGGGTAAAATGGCATAGCTCCACAATCATGAGCTGTGCACCATGTTAATTTTCCAAACTACGTGACACAAGGATCTGCCCCAAAGGGTTAAATCCTGGCCCTGTGGCATAACTCTGTTCCCATTTAAGTCCATAAGAGTTTTGCCATTAACTTCAATGGGAGCAGAGGCTTTGCATTTCAGAGCATCCTTGGTGAGTAAAGAACAAACAAACAGTCCCCACCCCAAAATCAAGTGCTCTTATTAATATATTTGTCCCGAAATATACAAAAGTTACATTGTATATTTGGAGAGCGAAATTACTTTTAAACATACTGGTCTGGGGGTCTTTCCCAAAGCCCAGTGAAGTCAATAGCAGCCTTTCTAATGACTTCCGTGCATTTGGATCGATTCTATGACATGGAAGGTTTCAACAGAACCAAACAAAGGTCTTTGTGAAATCAAATTTTGCACATTCTCCCTGACTGGCTTGAGCAGAAATAAGGGCTGCTGATGGGACACTCTGCACAGGGAGATTGTGTAAGTCAAATAGAAACACAATAAAATTCTAAAACAAACAAAACCCTGAAGAAGCAAATCCACTTTGCATTAACATAGGGAAAGCAGAATGCTGTAAGTCCTCAAAATAGTGCAGATCCGGTAATTTTAGGGTCTGTCCAAAATTTTTGATGCCTTTTATGACTTTATGCAAATTCTAAACTATCTTCCCATTTCTAAATTTCAATGTTGCAAAGATCCCAGCCATCACAATGTGATGCCTTGATAACCCAGCTTTACAGAAAACAGTCGAGCAAAGTTGGGAACTTGACCCTCTTCTCCAACCTATTGACCCCAATGAAATGTGTGTGAACTTCAAAGACTAATCAGGACCATTTAAATGCTTACATTATTAAGCGCAGGCTTTCTCCCCCTCCTACCCGCCCACACTCGCTTCTTTAGGGAAAAAACACCATGGAAATTAAATGCAAGCAACTACGCTAAAGATTGCATGGCTGAAAATTTCATCTTCGGAAAATGCCAAAGTTAAGGTCTCAGTGGCAGCAGTAACTTGATCGCTTTGCACACATCCCACTTTTTCTCCCGCCCCCCGGGTAACTGTGTATCTTAATATATTACTGTTTATGTTGTAAAATGGATACTGTAAAACTTACAGGACGTTCAATGTGGTCATAAAAAAACCCAGGATATCTAGTGTTACTGTTGGAACGTTCAGCATCTGCTTTTCCTGGCTTTTTTTTTTGTTGTAATTTTTAACTGTGCAATTTTAACACAGTATTTAACAGACTGAGTTGGCGTTTTTTTGTTTTTTTTCCCCGTTCATTAAACATTTTGTTTGTCACTCCGAGAACACATTCAGAATATGACGGGGATTCTATTTTGATTCTCTGGGTCAGTCCCTCAGGTAGCGTATGTCGTTGTAGTGCCATTGACTATAATCACAGTCCACACCAACTCAGGATTTGGCCCTCTCTCCTCATGGAATCTGTTCTCTAAGACTGCCCTTTTATCTACGATTTTAGTACAGTGTATGCTAAAGAAAAATGCCTGGAGTAAAATTTTCAAAGGTGCCTAGGTCCCATTTTCAAAAGCCTCTAAATCCATGTGGGACTTAGGCACTTAAGAATTTAAATCACTTTTGAAAACAGGATTTAGGTGCTTTAGACACTTTTTTAAATTTTTGTGATATGCATATGAAGGAAGGCAGAACCATGCACTGGGCTAGTCAGACTTTTCCTAGCAATGCAGAATATTTCATTGCATCTGTTACACCTTCACTGACACTTCACAGGGCTTGTCTACACCAGGAGCTATTCTAAAATAACAACGAGGAGTCCTTGTGGCACCTTAGAGACTAACAAATTTATTTGGGCATAAGCTTTCCTGGGCTAGAACCCACTTCATCAGATGCATGGAGTGGAAAATACAGGAGCCAGTATGAATACATGAAAGGATGGGAGTTGCTTTACCAAGTGTGAGGTCAGTCTAATGAGACAATTCAATTGACAGCAGGATACCAACGGAGGAAAAATAGTGATTGCTGATTTAACTCTTCCTGATTAACTCCATATGTGAGCGCTCCTATTCCAGAATAAAAGTGCTTTATTCCAAATTAACTTAATCAGGTTAATCGGCTTTGAATTCACACCCTACTTTATTCCAGATTAATTGGTACAGTTATAGACCAACCTTTAGAGCATAAGCTCTGCAGGGCAGAGTACGTGTCTGTACAGTCCCTAGCACAACATAGGCACCAGTTTTGATTGGGGGTCAAGGGATACTACTGCTATGCACATATTACTAACTTAAGAATAATCGCTAGTAATTTCTCGGACTTTGCTCTCAAAGTATTTGCAGACTATCTCGTAATGCTCCCTAAAAACAGGTCCTAAACCTACACTGCTTGTTTGCCTTCTATTCCTGCTCTATAAGGCTACTCTGCCATTTCCTTTTGTCTTTGATTTTCCTAAAACCTCAAAACCACTGCGGGTCTGTTTCTTCAGGCTGCAGTTACTTTCTTTTGTGGTGAACAGAGAGTGACCCAGAAAGGGACCTCAACAGCAGCCTGCTCTGGCCCTGTTAGTTCAAGGGAAACGGCTAGTGCCAACCTGGTGTGTAAACACAGGGTTTGATACCATCCCACCCAATCTCCGCACATGGACAGTGAAGTATTAAGTGAGCAATCCTAAATGCACAGCCCGGTTTGCTGCAGAATCTCTGTTACAAGACCAGTGTGCCCTGCCCTAATCTGCAGCTTTTTTGTGTGTGTATAAGTAATCCCTTTATAACGTGCTTTGACATGCAGAACTCTTATAGCCTCCTTGCAGGCAACGGCTGCTGTGTGATGGGGGCGGGAAGTTACTGCAAAATAGCTCTGCTTTGAACTACTCCATTTCTGCATTTACGTTTTTTTGGCAAACACATCATTTGAAAAAATGTCCTTACAACTCCCTGTCTATTCTCTTCATAGCTAAGTTTTGGGGGTTTGGGTTTTTTTAGGCTTAGCTCACGTACACCATTGTACTGCTCTGACAAGCACATAGCATTGCCAACCCTAAAGGACTGTCCTGGAGTCTCCAGGAATTACAGATTAATCATTCATTAAAGATTATGTCGTGATGAAACCTCCAGGAATACGTCCAACCAAAATTGGCATCCCTACAAGCACAGTCTAGGAGTGCTTACCGCAGACACTTGTGAAGCACAAGACATTGTTAGGCTCCCTCCCTACTCCCATCCCCAGCCTCCATTTATAATTGTTTAGGAGACTTCCATCTTTGGGGGTTCAGTGTGCAGTGCATATCTGATCATTTACTTTGAACGTGGCTCTACCTAGGCAGCTACACATCTGGTATCTTATTTAAAAATAAATAAATGAGTAGGCAAATCATTTACAGTCCCCTCACTGAATTCCTCAATAAGTAAAGCCAGGCCCTGATTCTCTGCCCTCCAGTACCTGATTAAGGCCTAGATCTTGCAAATAATTTATGCTTATGTTTACTTTTATCCAGGAGTAGTCCCACTGAGTTCATAAAGCTAAGAGTGTGCAGGCCTGAGGCCTAATTAGGTAAATTAGTTAAACTGATTAATTGTAATAAAAAGACTTGGAAGCGTTGCAGAATTGAGCTGGCTTTCTGAACTCAGTGAGGTCTGACTGAAGATTACTTGCGTTAGTAAGGGTTTGTGGGATCAGGCCCTTAAAGTATGCCCTGAAAATGGTCAGATTCTGACTACGAGCTCCTAACAGACTGAACAACTGATCCCCTAAAACATTCACTGCTGTCTCTTTGGTGAAGACTCATAATCAAGTCCCTACGTTTTTCACCGGTAAATTATCTGCTGTTGTAAATTCTTTGGATTTATGAACAGCGGCTGGAGTGTAATGGGTGCTGTCCAGGCATAACAAGGGGCAGTTCCTGTCTAAAAAGAATTCATGTTCTAAGGGTTCGTCTGCATGAGAAAGTTGTGCTGATATAACTTAGACTGATGAAAACCCCTGTGTGGGGAGACTTTTATTTAATTTTGAGTGGTTTATTTCAGTTTAGCTTAAACTGACTCCTAATCTAAACCAAAAATAAGCCTGGTTTGAGCTGAAATAGGTATCCACACAGGAGTTTGCACCAGTTCAAATCAATTTAAAATTGCACCTTAGTTAAATCAGTGTGCCTCTCTCATGTGGATGAGCCCTGAGATGTCTGTGGGGAAGGAGAGAGTGAGTTAATTAAATGTTTTAACTATCCCCATTAGCCTCCAACCTGTGTTTTGCCTCTTTGGACACTGAAATATTTATTCAGCAACAAGGGGAGGTCTCAGGTTGAGGTGCTTGTCAAAAGGCGCTGCTGATGCACTTGTTTGGGAGCTTTGCAGATGGGTGAGGAAGGAGTTTGCTGCACTTGGGCATTTGCAAATGTTTATTTTGGATGGCAAACAGTTTGCAAATAAATATGTTGCTCGGCAGCTCTTCATTGGAGGTGACTGAGGACATGCGGATTCAGCCTTGTCGGTTTAGAGCAAACAATTAGGAAGATTCCTACTTTTTTTTTTTTTTTTTTAAATTTAGTCAGGAACCTGTGTAGGTAGGAAGGAAGATCTTGTAGCTGAGGCACAGGGCTAGGAGTCTGGAGACTTGTGTTCTGTTCCAAGCTCTGCCATAGATTTCTTGAGTCAGCTTGGATAAACTGCTTCCTCACTCTGTGCTTCAGTTTATACTTCAGTCAGTTCACAAGTTGTGAAGCGCATCTGTATCGGGGACTTTTGTGCTGGTGTAGCCACACTGATGTAACTGCACCGGTGGAAGCCCCTTGTATTGATACACGCTGCACAAGTACAAAAAGTGACTTGCACCGGATAAACTGCACCAGTGCAAATGACCTTGTACATCAGTGCAACATGTCTACACTAGGAGTCCCCAGTGCAGGGAAGCCCTTAATGCTATACGTTTTTCTGTCAGAGCAATTTTTTATCAGGAAAGGCCTGTGTTTTACATCAAGCATTTCAACTGAAAAATACTTATGCTGAATATGGATTCAGAGGACTTCAGTAGCTTAGACAGAGATTTGGGGTCTATTATAGGGATGAGGGGGTCAGGTTCTGTGGCCTGCAATGTGCAGAAGGTCAGACTAGATGATCATGATGGTCCCTTCTGACCTTAAAGTCTGTGAGTCTATGAGAAGTAAGGTGACCAGATAGCAACTGTGGGGAAAAAACGGGACGGGGTGGGGGATAATAGGCACCTATATAGGAAAAAGTTCCCAAAAATAGGACTGTCCCTTTAAAAAGGGACATATGATCACCCTAATGAGACGTGAGCAACTGCCTGTGATGTTCAGCTATAGAGTTGATCAGATCCTAAAGAAATCATTTTAAGCCACTTATGTTGCTCCTAGAGTGAGACCTTAATTTATGTATTTCAAAACTTTACATGCACAGATAATCAGCCCAACAGAACCTCTGATTTCTGTGTGTCCTGAGGCTGGTTTGTGTTATAACAAGCTCATTATTTGACAGATTTGGGACTTTCCTTCCTAATGCCATGTAAATGATTGGTAGCAACGTACACTTTCTTTGAAAGTGCAAAATATTTTCTAAACTTGAGAGTCAGAACGCTGACACAACAGTAAGGTATCCACTGAAACTACCAATTTATTCAGGCTACAATTCCCATCCAGCTACTGGTTCCAGATGAAAAATTAGAATTACTCCTTCAGAACACTAACCACAAGCCTTAGTGGATCTGTTAATTCATTTAGTTAATGTTATCTGTAATCTCCTGGTAATTCTACAAAAATGTCTTTATTAAAAAGGACTACATAATCATAGTTCTTGCAGAAGGTTAATACAGAGCATTAAGGGAGACCTAACAAATATTTCTATTAGTTTAGTTTAGATCCTTATGAATGGAATTCCACTGTCTTTTAAAGATTTGAAGTGTGTCTCTGAGTTCTCTGTGTCCATGTCTGAGTGAGAGAGTGCCTATAGACTGTTACAAAGGAATTCTCCTACACGTTCTCATTCTCACTGAGTTCACTGGGGTTTGGATCAGGCCCACAATGAATTATCTTTTTCCCTGAGAGACCAGTTCATTTCTAAGCTGAGGATTCTCTCCAACCAAAATCAAAATGTGCAGGTCATTGTCTTTCATTCTATTTGGGTGTTTCCCCACATCTCAGTCCACAATATTTAGATTACAAGCTCTTTGGGCCCAGGACTGTCTGTCTGGTCTGTGTTTATTATGCAGCACCTAACACCGTAGGGGTCCTGGTCCGTGACTGGGGATCCTACCACATACAAATAATACATAATACCAGCTCATGAGCCAAAGCCCAAGAATACAGGCTGTGAAACTGAGTCTGGTCCCTAGTCCAAAGGCCACTGCAAGTCTCTTAATTTACTTTAACAGGCTTTGGATGAGGCCCTAGGGGGGAAACAATCCTTCCCCTCGGCTACTGAACAGCTACCGAGCCACCATTTCCACCCAATCCTTTTATGGCAGGGTGATGGAAATGACTGGAGGAAGGTGGTAATGTCTCTCTCCATAGCCACCCTGCACAGCTATGTCAGCTGAACTAGTCGGCAGTGCTCACCGCGTACGCAACCCAAGCCTAGGCTCCCCAAATCATCCCCATGGCCAGGCAATAGAACTGCTCCAGTTCTACTGCAGGCAGGTCCATTTACACCTGCAGAGGTGTGGCTGGGAGCTGCCCTCTAAAAGTGGCTTCCGTTGAAGCTATTCGTGTACGGAGAGAGGCAATAAGCAGAGTAATAACAAATAACAGAATTGGGAGCCTGGCTCTCCTGAGTTCTAATCCTAGCTCCGGCTTCCTCTAAGCCTTGGGAAAGTCACTCGAGCTTCAGTTTACCATCTGTAAAATGGGTGGATGGTAATGCTGTAGTACTCCTCCAGGGTGTTGGCAGGACTAAGTGTCAACATTTGGATAGTACTTTGCAGAGGAGTGCTAAGCATTTTTCTTAGGGTGAGGGTCAGTTTACATAAAAGACACTGAGAGTATTCATTCAACCACAATGTACCAGTTATTAGTATTATTTTAATCTGGACAATTAGCCTTTTGATACATAGGGGGTGGAGTGGGCAGAATCGCTTCCATGCAGTTAGGATATTCACATTCTTAAAGGGACATCCTACTCTTTTAAGCTGTTTCTTCATGGTGGTTTTTGACATATCAAGGGTTCATTTCCCTTGATCTCAGTAGAATAACCATCTCCAGGAAAAGCCAGTGAGAACTCAGGTGATTATCCTGGTTTATTGTGGAGCGTTTTCTGACCGTGCTTCTCAGCACACAGGAACTAGAGTGATGAGCCCTTTAAGAAGTGGTTGTGATAATAAGACTTCTACTGAAACCAGACAGTTCTGGGGGAACTGCCACATTAAACAGGCTTTGCTACAGAGACGCACTGAGGTTAGCTTGGCAGCAAAGGCACAGCCTATCTCGGGCTTTCTCAGAGTTTTTCGCCAACCTCAAACTGGCTCTGAACAAACAGTACCATGGCAGACTCTCTTTCATAGGCATGTAGTGACATTTGAAAACTGCAAGGGGGCAAATGCATCACAACAGAGTTGTTTGTTGTTTTTTAAATAAAAATCTCCCCTGAAATTAAATATTTGGAGCTGTATCTTAACCTCCTGAAAGCTCAGCATTTCGGAGGTGCATTCGTTCTTCACACTGTTTGGAATTTTGTTTCTTTACTGTATTTTTCTCACGTGTGTCTTCTGACTGCAAGGATCTTTGTACATCCCTCTGTTGTTCATTCCATTGCTGGTGGTTTGTTGCTCTTTAATTCCCTTGTCTTTGTCTTATTTTAAATGCATTTTGTTTTGTGAGAAGAGAACTGCTGCGGTTTGATGTTATGGGACATTCCAGATGGGTTATCAGTTGCAGTGTTGCTTTTGGTTTTCTTGATCTGCATCATCTTGGATCTCTTTAACTTGCTTTGCTGTTTGTTCTGATCAGGTCTGTCATTTCTCCCCACCTGTTTTTATTGGACTCTTTCTGCAAGGCGTTGCTTTTTCTTACCTTTGGGGCTTCACTCTCATTTTTCTATTAAATTGATTTTTGCATTTTCTGTCTCTTTGTTGTCCGGTGCACTCAGCACATTTAACCATGTCAACAGCCTATTCATCTTCTAAAGTCTGAATCTTATAAAGTTAGATGATTAGTTAATTTTTGCAGTTCTGCGTTGACTTGTGGGACAGGAAATGTTTCCTATCGGGGACCTGGTATGTAAATTTAGGTGCACGTTTTACCAACAACATTCACATGCCTCTTTCTGGAGAAACTTTGTACGTGTACTGTTCAGCATTTATTTTGGGCTTAGTGATAAATCTGTGAGAACTTTGGGGCCAATTCACTGCTTGCGTAAAAGGGCACAGCCCCATATATTTGTTGTACCCCCTTACACCAATGCTGAATGTGTCCTGACATCCTGACCAATAGACTTGCCCAAAGTCCTTGTTCTCTGGTAGTTTATACTTCAGTTAGATTCACTTTTCCATAATCTGTTGTTTCTGAAGTGAATAAATTTCTGACTAGCCCTGTGTTTGGCTGCCCAGTTCAGTCTTTTGGGTTGCTTATTGGGTTGGTTCTGCCAGTAGAAACATCTTTGTGAGGGATTTTATTTTGAGTCTCTTTTTTTTTTTGTATTGAAACTGATCTGATCCCAGGGATGCAGAGAGATTGCATTATAAAGGCCAAATTGAACTTTTATATTGTCTGTTTTGTGCCTATGAAAAAGAACTGAGCCTTGTGCTGATATATTGTATGAAACCAATCGGGATGAGTGGATGATAATGTGACATTTATTTACATGGATAAGAAATGACCTGGTGTGATTCCTGGTTGAGTTTAAATTATATGGCTTGGGATGAGAATTTATATTTGATGTATTAGGTGTTTTTTATGGTCACACTGTTGGTTTAAATCAATCTAAGGAAGTTCAGGTTTTTTGCTTAATATAGAATCAGAGTCTGAAGGCTTCATTCACTCTTCAATGGGAAGTTTGCCTAAATAAGCAATCAGTGAAAGATGTCAAGATTTTGCATAGTGCCTTTGCTCCTATTGGTGACATAAGGCCAAATTCAAGTCATGTACTTTAATGGGAATTTTGCCTGCATATGGACTTCAGCATTTGTTCTGTTTGTTACCATTCTGAAAAAAAAAGATTTGCATTGTTGAAGACTCGTCTCCCTCCACAAACGCCACCACCAAGGCCACATCTTGTGGCCTTTACTCAGTTTTTACTCAGGCAAAATTCCCGTGGACTGCAATGGAAGTTAGATGGAATAAGGACTGAATGAGGACCTCTGGCTTTGGCCCTCTAGAAGGAACAATTTGTTTGCTTTCCTGTTGAAGCTTTTCCCAAGGTTCTCCACTTTCTGTTTCTCGCTCTGTAAATTGTCAGGTCACGTATATCATTTGGGACGGACGCCTCCTTTTCTGCTTGCGCCAGTGGTAGTGTGCAAGGAAACAGCACGGAAGGATTCAGGGCTTGGGCCATGTGGAATAGACAGAACGCTCATGATTTAGCCCTGGCATTAGGGCTCTATTCTCTGAGCATATGGCGCCCATAAGACACTTGCTTTTTATGCTGAAGCATATTTTATCCTAGCTCACCTTTCAGGGACATTTAAAAATAACTGTGAGGTCTACAGCAGGCCAGTGAAGCAAAGAGGCCTTTGAAAGATCTGAACAAAAGAAAAAGGATTGTTGGGGGCGCACATGGTTAAGAAGTAAAGCAGGCAACAGGTGATGCTTTTTTTGTAGCACTTAAATATGGACTATAAAAACCTCGAGTGGCAATGTGTGGTTTATGTGCAATGGCAACAATGCCCTGTGCTGTTATCTGAGGCATGAGGGGTCAGATCAGGGTGAATTCACTGAAACTAAAACCTTCACAAACAATCATAGACTCATAGAAATGTAGGGCTGAAAGGGACCCCGAGAGGTCATTCCGTCCAGCCCCTTGTGCTGAAGGCAGGAGTGAGTAAACCTAGCTCATCCCTGATGGGCATTTGTCCCACCTGTTCTTAAAAACCTCCAATGACAGGGATTCCGCAACCTCCCTTGGAAAACTATTGCAGAGCTTAACGACCCTTATAGTTAGAAAGCTTTGCCTGATAACTAACCTAAATCTCCCTTGTTGCAAATTAAGCCCACTACTTCTTGTCCTACCTTCAGTGGGCATGGTGAACAATTGATCACAGTCCTTTTATAACACCTTTAACATATTTGAAGACTGTTATCGGGTCCTCCTTCAGTCATCTTTTCTCAAGATTTTTTGTTGCTCTCCTCTGGACTCTCTCCAGTTTGTCCACATCTTTCCTAAAGTGTGGTGCATGCAACTGGACAAAGTAGTTCAGCTGAGGCCTCATCAGTGCCAAGTAGAGTGGGACAATGACCTTCTGTGTCTTGCATACAACACTCCTGCTAATACACCCCAGAATCATATTAGCCTTTTTTGCAACTGCATGACATTGTTGACTCATATTCAATTTGTTATCTGCTATAATCCCCAGATCTTTTTCAGCAGTACTACTGCCTAGCCAGTAATTCTCCATTTAGTATTTGTGCATTTGATTTTTTCCTTCCTAAATGAAGTACTTTGCATTTATTTTTATTGAATTTCATCTTGTTGATTTCAGACCAATTCTCCAATTTCTCAAGGTCTTTTTGAATTCTAATCCTGTCCTCTAAAGTGTCTGCAACGCCTTTCAGCTTGGTGTAATCTGCAAATTTTATAAGTGTATTCTCCTCTCCAGTATCTAAACCATTAATGAAAATATTGAATAGTACCAGACTCAGGACTGTCCCCTACATGATCCCATTAGATACACCCTCCTAGTTGGACAGCAACCTATCGATAACTACTATTTGAGTATGTTCTTTCAACCAGTTGTGCACCCACCTATAAAGGTCTATCAGGTCTACTGCTTCCACTCTATGCATTAGACCCGAAACTTTATCAAAGAAGAAAATTAGGTTGGTACAGCATGAGATCATCTTGACAAATATATGCTGGCTATTCCTTATAGCCCCATAATCCTCTAGTGATTGTTTAATAATTTGTTCCAGTATCTTTCCTGGTATCAAAATTAGGCTGAGTGGTGCATAGTTCCTAGGGTCCTCTTTGTTGCCCTTTTTAAAGATGGATATTATGTTTGCTCTTCTGCAGTCTTCTGGGACCCATCCTTCATGAGTTCTCAAAGATAATTGCTAACACTTCCAAGATTGTTTCAGATGGTTCCTCAGGTACCCCAGGATGAATTTCATCAGGCCCTGCTGACTTAACTACATCGAATGTCTCTAAATATTCTTTAACTTGTTCTTCCCCTATTTTAGCGTGCATTCCTTCCCCATTGTGGTTAATATTAATTGTGCTGAGTATCTGTCTCTATTATCTTTTTTTGATGAAGACTGAAGCAAAATAAGCATTAAATGCCTCAGCCTTGTTGATGTCATCAGTTATTAGCTCTCCTTCCTAGCTAAGCAGAGGACTTTACACTTTCCTTTATCATCTTTCTTGCTCCTAATATGTTTAAAGAACCTCTTCTTTATTGCCATTTATGTCCCTTGTTAGGTGTACCTCAGTTTGTGCCTTAGCCTTTCTGATTTTGTCCCTATGTGCTTGTGCTATTGTTTTTAATGTAGCAATTTGTCCATGGTTTCCCTTTTGAAGAATTCGTTTTTGATTTTCATGTAATTAAAAAGCTCCTTTAGTTAGTAGAATTGAGAGCTGGTTTCGTTTGTTTTAGGGATGTTTTTATTTATTCATTTAAAATCTGAACAGAGAGTTTTCTCTAAACACTTTGATTAGGCATATTTCAGGTCTGCAGGCTCAAGATCAGCAGAGACTGCACCTATCCCAAGGTGATCTAGTTGGTTATGTGGCGAGCTGAAATAGATTGCTTTTACTATAACTGCATCTGGCTCACACTCTGAGTGGTGTACCTGGGCATCTTGGGGGAACCAAGATTCACAATGGGCTGGATGCTAGGAGGTGTGAGAACTGCTGAGCACCCTCATGAACCCATTAATAGCTAGGCAAATCAGCATTTCTCAAGATGTTCTTGACACCCTGCTGAATCGGGTGTTGTAAAAGCTGCACTAGTAGCTGATAGGTAAAATTAGGACTTGAGAAGGCAACCCCAGAAGAAGTCAAGCACAGCCTGATATTTTGGTGATTGGTTTTCTTTGATCATTTTTTCAATAAACGCTGGTACGTTCACTTAAATGAGCAGCTCCCAAAAGTGACTATTTCCCTTTCCTGTACCATAAATATTCATAAATGACTTGCATGGAGTGCTTAAAAAAAGTATGAAAGCCATTCTCAAGTGTGTCACGCTCTGTGCATCCAAAGTAATTAAGCAGAGGATGACAAACACCCTGTTTGTCTAGCAAATATGCAGGCTAAAGATGGACCAAGTTGAAGTTCATCACCTGGAGAGCTGCCCATAGACCCTCCCCTGTTACTTCCAAACCTGGGGGCACCAACTTTTTATCACTCATGGGAGGCACTCTGGTTAGGAAGAGAGAGAGAGGCATAAATACTGACTTTCTCTTGGGATATGCTAAGTTTGGTGCAGAGCTGTGTCCTGTTTTTTGTGGTCTGTGCTGGACCCTCTCTGATTTGTTTAGACTCCGTTCTTCTTTATGCACAAATGAAAAGGGTCATTTTTATTACATACCTGTTTGAGGCCCAACTTAAGCGGACAGAACCATTGAAGAACATGTCCCTCCTTTGCTCTAATGCTCAAAGAGAATAGAAGGAAGAAAGAAACAGAAAATACATTAAAATGAAAGAGTTGACATTAATTGCGTGATCCTCAGGGACCAACCATAAAATTGTGCAGCTTTTACACAGTTATTTACTATTCAGTATAAAAAGTGCAACTGCCATGACAACCCCTGCATCACACAATACATGATACCTTGGAGAAACAGCAAGCTCTGTTAAATCAACTCCCAAAATGTCATGTGAAAGCGAATACATTACAATGAGTTGAGGGAAAGTTTGCATTACAGCGAGTAGGCCCCATGTACACTTAAACTCTCAAGCTAAGGGCCCAACCCTACAAAGTGCCAAACACCTTCAAGCCTTGGTGCTGATGCTACTCAGCACCTTGCAGGGTTAGGCTCAAAAGCAATGTTTTCCTAAAGAAAATAAAATGAATGGAGCAAATGATGCCATTTATCTTTTGCCATTTGTTGCTTTTGAGAATGCAAGAAAAAGATTTAATTGAGCCACATTAAAGTTTAAATTCCAGCTGCCAACCACGCGATCAGTGAATGGGAGGGGGGGGAAAAGACATTTGCCTAAGCTCCTATTGTTTTTAGGAGTCAAATAAGGCTTTTGTCATGAAGGGCTCACAGAATGCTAGGCTGGGAGACTATAAAATTGATGATATGACTCTTGATACGTGTGTGTAAAATGTCTACTTTAGCGCACAGCTTAAGCACTGGCACAAAGGGAGTATGACTCAACAGTATTACGTGTGTGTGTGTGTGTGTGTGTGTGTGTGTGTGTGTGTAAAAATGATGATCTTTGAAGAAAATAGCTGTAAAATATTGCCCAAATGATAGAAAAGTTATTGGAATTGTGACCAACTTTGAGCATGATTCCACAATTCAGGAAAGTTTTTCTGTTGCCTATGGTAAAATTTCTCATATTGAAGAACACAAGTCACTGGACACCATGTTAACCCCTCCTGGCAATGGACTTATACCAGGAGGTAATTGTCCCTATAGGCTTTATTAAAAGATATGAATGTGCTATATGTACCTGTAAAACTCTCTGAATAAGAGAGCCTGACCCTGGTCTCACTAAAGGCCCAGCATGTGCATGCTGAGTCAGCCATTTTGTTTTCTGAAAGAATGATGTATCTGAGACTGTGCATCAATCTGCCTTTTCCTGGTTTTCCAAGCAACCATGGGTGTTGCAGTGATGGGGACCATACAAGTCCCTATACAAATAGACAGTATATTATATTAATGACTAAAATGACCTGTAAGAATTCTGTGGCACCTTTTAGACTAACAGACATATTGGAGCATGAGCTTTCGTGGGTGAATACCCACTTCGTCAGATGCCTGTAGTGGAAACTTTCAGAGGCAGGTATAAATATGCAAGCAAGAATCAGGCTAGAGATAACGAGGTTAGTTCAATCAGGGAGGATGAGGCCCTCTTCTAGAAGTTGAGGTGTGAACACCAAGGGAGGAGAAACTGCTTTTGTAGTTGGCAAGCCATTCACAGTCTTTGTTTAATCCTGAGCTGAGGGTGTCAAATTTGCAGATGAACTGAAGCTCAGCAGTAACACGGCTACCCCTCTGATACTGTAAGAATTGACAGCTCAATGTTTAGAATTTAAATGCCTAGTTCGGCAACTGTAAGTAGGATTTTCAAGATCACCTGTGACTCTCTCTTAATAGGTATAAAAAAGCACCTATTCACTTACTTAGATCTCTGAAAATCCCACCCAAAATCTTCTAGATTTAGGCACCTTAATAAAAATGACTTGATTTTTCACAGCACAGCTGCAGAGCAAATAAGACACCCGTTAACCTCACTGAGAACTGTGAATACATAATCAGGCTAATATCAGATATCCAAATATGGATTTAGTTATCTCACTTTAGTTAACCTGAGTTTGATTTTTTTTTAAAATAAAATAGTACAATAAATACAACATAGATGTGAACCTTATAAGTGAGACTATAGACCATGGAAGCTGGATTGTGCTTCCTTGTGAACAATTGGATAACAAGATCAACAATACGTTTAATTCAAAGTGATAGCAACCAATCTAATAGAGATAAGAGTAAGATCCAGTATTTGTATAGCAAGACATTTACAGTTAGTAGCATAGCATGTTGGAATGCTAGTTAAGAAGTGGTGTTTTTCAACTTGCTGTACTAATGTTTTATTCATATAGATTTATAAATATTTCTCTGTCGCCAGCGTATTTTTAACAATTCCAGGCAATAATGTAAACACACTTTTTTGGGGGGGGAGGGAACTCACTAATATTTCAGTTAATGCAAAGATGATTTTCAAAAATATACATTATTATGTTTTACATTTTACAAAGATTAATTTCACAACCTACTTACAAAACAGTAAGGGAAGGAAAATCTGAAAAGATCATGTCAGTATTATCATTCCCTACTGGGAAAACTAAGGCACAGAGCTCTTAAGTGAACTGCCCAAGGATTCCGCCTGTAAAAGTCCTGCCTCTGTCAATGCTTCCAGTATGCATCCTGCATAATATATCATATGCTCTATCTTATCAATTCAATTATTTCTTCTTAATGCTAGGACTCTTTAGGTTAGTATTTCCACTGATATTGGTCATAGGAATGGCATTTTCTTACATTTGTTTTGAGCATTTTTAGACAATGACACAAGATTGTATTTTCAACAGCAGCCACTAATATCAAGGTCTGAGTTTTAGGTACCTAAGGGACTGTCCATACAAATAGTTAGTTCATGACAAGCTAGGGTATAAATCTATCTCGCACTACTGCTGTGCACCAGCGGTCTGTGTGGACTCTGCTACGATGCACTAAAAGTGCCATAGTGCACTTTGGTCTACCCCGCTTTGAAATGGGAACTGATCAAAGCACGTTATGGTATCTTTAATGCATCGTAGCAGAGTCCACAGAGACAGCAGGCGCACAGCAGGCTAGTAGATTTACACCTAGCTTGCCACGTGCTAACTGCTTACAGAGGCAGACCCTAAGTTTTCATGTGCACAGTTTTTCATGCTTAAGTTTTTTTGGGGGGTGGTGCACATAAAACCTAAAACAAATGTAAGTAAGGAATATGTGTGTGTGCAAATACAACCTGTCTGCACAACTCCATGCTTTTGTACATGCAAAACTTTTTGATGAGGAAAAAAATGATGGATCCAGAAACTCTCACACGCAAAGCTTCAGAGACGGGGCTGAGGCTCTGGAAATGTTGACAGTGTCAAGATAATGATGATTTTCTTTTTTTCTTTTTTCTTTTTTTTTTTCTTGTTGGTCTCTAATTGGAACTGCTGACTATTCTACCTCACTGTGTCTTATCCTGTTTGTGGTTGTCTTCCCGTAACCAGGAAGCATCATTTGGTAATTTTGTGGGTCAGAACAAAATCTCAGGCTTTAAAACACTTGACTGACAGGGATAGCATGAGTGTTGAGGTGCTGAGCATTCAGCACCTTGTAAATTCTTGATAGATTCTAGCGTCATGTAGATACTGGGGACTGGTGAAGATGTAACAGACTGGTTTAAAATATGTATGTTTTCAAGGGGGAGGTGAACTGAATTCATATTCTGGTTAGACAATCATTCACTTAAACTCCTGCTTCTCTACCAGAACCTTATAATTCAATGTGTAATCACATAGGATACATTGCTGTATAATAACATGGGAGATGGTATTTAATAAACGTGCTTACAGCTAGAGTAATGAGTGAATGTATTTTTCAGTGGGACCATAATCATGAAAAAAGAGAATGAAAATGCATTTATTTTTAGCAAACACAAATGGCAGTTTCTGCAGGTGTAATTTGTCTTTTGGCTATGGAAAAACCGCTTTAAAAAATTATCAAGAAATTGGCACGTTTTCCTCTTGTGCTGTTGGATTTTGTGCTTTTCTGCTCTCTGCTGAAAGCTGTTCCTCATTCATGTCCATGGACACTGACTAAATCAAGTTAACCTCCACCTTCTGCATTTCTCCTGTATATTCATCACACTCCATGTAAAGGGATCAGCGTTCTGCTTTGATCTGACAAATCTAAAGCTGTTTCCTTTCATGGTCTGCGCCCTGTAAGGTCTCTGCATTTTCCTGAGAAGTGGTGAAGTTTCAGTTTGGTGCAGTAAGGGACAAAAATGCAAAACCTCATAAGTGAGGTGGGGCAGCTTAAGCAATAATGGAGTTTGAGTTCGACCCCTAGACAGGTTTACGGTAACAACAGTATCCTTCAGAGTCTCTGTAAAATATCCATCTCTGGTCAAACTCTTAGTGCTCCAGCAGGGTCTACAACCACGTAATACAGTCTTGAGATGTCGCCTTGGCTCTGTTCTAGTTAGGTTCAAGCAGGGCATTGAAACACGCATTTTAGGGGAGGTAGCACGGCCTAGAGGATACGGCACTGGAGTTGGAGTCAGGAGCTTTAGGGTCGGCTTTTCAAAGGAGCCCCAAATGTAATGTGAGTTGGGTTCCTAGTTTTTCCCCTTTTGAAAAAATCCTAGTTTCAAGTTCTATTCCTGTTTCTGCCACTGACCTACTGTATGATCTGGGCAAGTCACTTTGCCCCTCTGTGCCGTTAGAAACAGGAATTGTTTCAGAGACGTTCTATGGCCTCTGTTAGCCCGGAGGTTGGACTAGATGATCATAATGGTCCCTTCGGGCCTTGGGCTCTCTGGAGCTGTAAAATGAGGATAATGAAACTTGAACTGAACTGACCCTTTGAATCAGAACACTCTTGATTTGGGGAAAGTTCAGATCTAAACTGGAATTTGCAGTTTGGGCTCATCTCTGATGACTAATAACTAAAAACCTTCTCTTCATGAAAGCCTCCGCTCTCTATCCATGCTTCTCTATGGATTTGTGCTTCCAGTGGTTGATTCCTGAAGGGACAGCAAAGACTAAAAACCAAACAATAAGCTGACCCTCTCACATCTGAGCCCTGCAACATAGCAGCAAAACGGTTAAGAGAAATGATGCAAAGCTGATAAAATGCCAAAAATTCCTCATTCTTGTGCGAGGGAGAGAGGGAAGGTTGTCTGGAAAATGTCAACAATAAAAATTACATTTAAATAGTATACGATGTAGCCAGCTACTGTGGGCAGTTATGTGCAGCCAGATGAGGAGACTTGAAAGCCCCATACGGTACCTGCCGCTTTGTCTGAAATGCAGAATTTGCTTCTGGGTTTTTTTGGTTTGTTTTGGTTTGTTTGCTGTACTGAAGGGCACAAAGTCTGAAAGTTTTGCTGACCAAACCAGCAGATCCCAAAGGGAGTGGAACCAGCATCTTTTGCTTCTCCATGTAAAACAGGCCAGCTCCTTGCCATTCACAGACAGCTTTGGGCATAAGTGTTTGTGGCAAGGAATAAGGATTTTGAAAAGATGGGGTGGGGGCGGGGTTGGGGACTCACTCTCCCATTAGAGATGAATGGGCCCCCTGGGACAATGATAGAGAATGTAAGGGGGAAAGAAAAGTTAGGGGGAATAGGCAAGGGGGGGCGGGAATAAAGGAGAAAACAGAGGAGGAATGTTTTGGCACTAAAGGCAGCAACCAATATAGACACTTATTTGTAACAGGAGTAAATATAGTGCTTGTGAAGGGCTGATGTGGGACTGAGGACAGCTGCTGAGCTAGCTTCCCCAGGCAAGTTTGTCAAGACAGCTCAAACCTTGACACACCAGGGATTCCCCATACAGCTCTGTTAATGCACCTTGGTCCTGGTCTGTAGCCTCGATGTTTCCTTGGTCCTTAGCTCCATAGGTAGTTCCACTGATACACCACAGTCCTGGATGTTATTAAGTACAGTCATATATTTCTAAAGCCTGTTTCTGGACTGCACACCAATCTGTTATATTTATTTCTCTCGGAAATCAAAGCATATGGCTGGAGTTGTTGAGTAATATTTTACTGCGTTCACTTTTATTCCATTATTGATGCCAATCAAACGATTCTGACCACTTTTAACAAACTTGCAATGTTTTTATTTGTTTTTCAGATTATTCTTAATTCGATGCATAAATACCAGCCAAGATTGCACATTGTGAAAGCAGATGAAAACAACGCCTTTGGGTCCAAGAACACAGCGTTCTGCACACATGTGTTTCCAGAGACATCCTTTATATCGGTGACCTCCTATCAGAATCACAAGGTATGGTGCTTTGCAGCAAAAGGTGCTTTAGCTTTGTTAGGTGAGTGTAATTTTTGCAGCTCTGCACTGAAGACTGAAATGAACTGATGGGAACAGGCACAGTATTACCATTATGGGCACTGTGCTTTGAGGAACAGTGTTTAATGATGCAATTGTGCAGCAGGAAATGTCCAAGCATAGCGATTGGTTAGCAAGACTGGAGAGGCAAAGGAGGCAGCTAAGGAGATGCATGAAAAATGTACTGTGTAAAAATATCTTGGCAATCTCCACTAGTATATAACTTAATGAATCTGAGAGCTCATAAACTCTCAAATGTCACTCACAACAGCAAGCAAATCTAATAATGACTAGTAAAGCTGGCTCATAAATCTACAGTGAAAAGTAATTACGGTATATATATTTAGTGAGACATACAAGGAATGTGACCATAAAAGTGCAGCTCAGAGCCTGACTTGTGGTTAGGACACGAGGGAAGGTTGGGTTTGTGTGTGCACGTTTTTTTGGGGGGAATACAAAATTCTAAGGGCTCAGTTCAGCTGCACATAATGGATTATCATATATTGAGAGGGTTGGGCTTGGCGCTTGGGTGGGGCTGCAGCGGGGAGGGGGCATGACAAAATTTGGTGTGGTCCCATCTGAAACAGGGAGAAGTGGAAGGTGCCAAACAACATATGAAGAGAAGAGGAGTGAGCTGATTGGAGAAAAGGGAGAGGAATGTGACCGACTATTTAATACACATTCTTTTCTTCTGTCTCCTCTTCTTCCCTCCCCTCCCGTCCCCATTTAGCCCTTAGAGGAGATGTCAGGGTAGGCTGAAGCTGTCCAGAGATGGCTCTTATTGGAGCAGGAGGGATCATATTCTTACACAAATGACCCTGTCATTCCCAGCATGTTACTTCAAACAGGTTTTCCTGCAGTGCCAGGAATGCGCAGCTAGTGGGGCTTGTTGCTTTTGTAACTTGGGCAGAGGCGGTACTTATGGGGGAAGAACACTGGGGAAGATGTGATGTGTGATTGGTTATCTGAGGCCATTGCTTCTCCCAGCAAGGCCAACAAAACAAAGGAGGAGGAGGCAACAGATTTTGAAGTTTAGGGAGCATTGTAATCCCCAGGCCGGATAGACAACAATGCAGCCGGTCAGCTGCCACCTTCCCATGGCTCTCAGCAGTACCCCAGTGCATGCAGGAGCAAGAGCAGGGGATGGGGGCTTCGGGCTCTTAGGTTCTATTCATAGCTCTGCTGGTGATTTGCTGCTTCTATACTATAATTTCCCTATCTGTAAAATAGAGACGAGGACACTTGTCTACCTATAGGGATGTATTAGGCTTAACTGAGTTTTGTTAAAGGCCTGCCTGTTTCAGTGAATGTAATACCTGCACTGTATGTCAAGATATAGACTCCTCATACAAAAGTAGATTGCCCCAAACACATGTGAAATTCCTGCCCACCTTTGGTCTGTTTAAATCTTTTCCTCAGATGAGTAGGAGGCAGTTTTATTTTGCCATTTGAAGGCCAGAATGCTCTGCAGTTACTGAGGCAGGGCAAAGAATGACAATGGAAACAGGACTGTGTGTGTCAAAGTAAACAAGCAACAGAGAGCTTTAGCTGAATGCTAATATGGTTCCTAATTACAAACTTGTGACTGTAAATGTAAAAAGACCTATAGCCCGAACGTGGTTAACCAGAAAGGCACTGAAGAGCTTGTTTAATAGCTACTCATAATATTTTACATCAATAGTGCCTTTGTGCTTCATAAACTTTATCCTTACAATATAACTGACATGCAGCCACTTCTTGTGGGGAGGCTGGTAGCTAACAGATGTACAGCACACAACATAGTCATGTGGATGGGGACAAACCACTACTGGTGTGGGGACAAACCACTACTGTTAGACTAACAGATGTATTGAAGCATAAGCTTTCATGGGTGAATACCGCTCTGATACTTCGCTCCTGTTAGGGATCTTTAGGCCAGATGTTCAAAAGAACTCAGCTCAGAGCAGTTATATGGAGAACTGTCACAGCTGCGGAGAGCTGAGCCCTAAATGGGAGCTGAGCTCTTTTGAAAATTTTACCTTCACCGCCCATGCCTGTGACGAGCTTTGTTAACGTCACCTCTGAACTGTCATGGCAGAGTAAAACAAATGGAACTCCATGTGCCTACCTCAAAGGATAAAGGGCTACCTGGCGCTGCCTGGATTTTAACCTGATGACCCCCAGAGCCTAGGTAGTGCAGACCTGCTGCACAGCATGATCTAGAGGACTAGGAGCCAGTGACTCCTGTGATCTAATCTCCACGCTGCCATGGACTCAGTGTGTGGCCTTGAACAAATCACCACCTCACAGTGCTGAATACATAATAAGTTCTTCATTAGAAAACCATCCTTTCTGGCATAGATAATGAAACCCCCAGAACCACAGGAATTGCACATCCTCTTCAAAAGGTCTGTTTTCCAGATTTCAGCCAATTGCCAGACTCCTTGGCTTAAGAAATAGTCAGCTAGCCAGAGGTGCACTTATTAATAACGGCAGCGTCTCTGAAGGAGAATCGAGAGCTTGATTTCACAGCTGAAATGAGCGTAATGCTACAGGTAAAATCCTCAGCTCCACCTGCATGCACACAAGTCTAGGCTATAGAGCTTTCCTGGTATATTTACCCCAAACTTCCCTCTTGGGGCAGATGCAGGCAGGGTGAAATCCTGGTTCTGTTGAAGTCAGTGGCAATACTCCCATCCACTTCAGAAGGGCCAGGATTTCACCCTAGGTGCCAAAGATTTCGCACTGAAGTGGGGGGAAATTTCAACCCAAAAGCATTAATAGTTGAGCTCCCATATATCTCTACCTAACAGTCATCTCAAATTACTTTGAAGAAAAAGAATAGCAGGAACACAATGGAAATTATTATTTCTGCTGCCAAAAGAGGCTTGTTTAAAAAATGTGTTGTGACTGCAGCAGAACCAAGTCAGGCTGCATGTTACAGCATCAAAGAAATTAAATTAAGGCTTACGTGGCTTCATGTTGGTCTGTGGGTGGGGAGGCAGGCAAGGCCTTAAGCTTCTTGTGGTTCCTCAGATGATTGTTAGGCTACCACAGAATCCACTAGTGAATCAAAGCGGGAGAAAAAGAGAGCACTGACTCCATCCAAAAGGAGCCAATACCATCAATGCTAGGCTCGGTTTACAGGCTGCACAGAGCAGATCCTGACAGCTGTTGAAAGTGGCATCTGATGCTGGATACATTCACATAGTGACGCATGCCTTCTTTGATTACAAATACCAGCTGATCCATTATGACTGGGTGGGAGGAGCTCTTTTATAATCTTCATTCTCTTGGGTAAGGGATATTTTTAAAATGTTCTTGAAAGTACAGATGCTAATTAGAGCAACATTTTTTGAAATAAGAGCCAAATGCTGGATGGTACAGGTACTTGGCAGAAAACCCTTAGCCAGCAGGGGTGGGTGGGAGGGAGCTGGCGATCTGGATTCTGCCCCATGTCAGAGAGAGTACATCATAGGAGTGGCTGGAGGTCAGGGCCATGTATGTGTACACGCCCTTCAAACTATCACTAGCCTTTGCACATGATCACTCCCTCCACATGGAAATTATTCATATTTTCATTTGCAATCAAATGCATGAGGAGAAGAGGTTGAGTGTTGCTCTTGTGTTACCATAACAGCACATTAACGCAGGGTTGGCTGTCTGTCTATGGTATTTCTTAGACTTGGTAGGAAACGGGGGGGAGGGTAATGTGTGTGCTGGGGGGGGTGCACGCACACATTCTTTGGGAAGAGATGCCTTATGCCCACTTACAGAACTCCTGGGTCAGTGTTCAGTGGGCGGGAAGCAGAGGAAGAGCACAGAATTGTTACTATGTGTTTGGAGGGGCTAAGGGGAAGGGGCTGGAAGAGATGTGGCTAGGCATGCTGCCTCAGAGAAAACAACTTAGTTATTTTCTAAAGGGTGGTGCCTTTCACCTGAGCGCATCACAAAGATTCCACCACAGCGGCCCATTGTGGCTGTAACATTAGAGGTGTACGTTGGGTTTGACAAACACGGTAGTAAGCAGGGTCTCTTCCCCAAGGAGCTGACAGTGTTAACCAGTAGAAGGCAAAAACTGAAGGATCAGGCACAAAAAGGGTGTGGCTGAAGAAATTACTTTTAAAGGAGGGACGTGGAAGACCACATTGGAAGGCCACCGCTATGAGCTTCAGGGTGAACAGCAGGAAGAAACAAAGGGTGCACAAAAGGAAGGGAATTGAGAGAAGATTAGAGCAGGGGTGGGGAGAGTAAATGAATGCAGAGATTTAGGCAGGTGAGGGGACTTTGGGGAAACTTGATGAGGCGACTGAACTTTATTAGCAGAGGGGAAAGTCAGGAGACAGTGAGAGAATCCAAGGACACAGATGATGGGAAGCAGAAAAATTAAAGGAGCGTGGGAAAAACCCTGATAAGACTCAAGTGTTCTGTGTAAGGGTGGGGAAGAGGAGGAAATATAGAAAGACCAACTAGCAAGTGTGGAGTGCCAGCCCTAATGCGAGTGAGGACATCACTGATGAAAGCTTTATAGCCTTGTAATTCACAGTTGTTTAGCATTCAGTCAATATTTCTTAGATATTTTTATTTCCTTGGTATCTTGTTACATGTAAACCACACGAGAGGCGCTCCCGACGCCTGGGACGGCGCAATGAAGCCGCAGATGACAGCGTGAGCTCTACCTTACGCCTACTGAAATCACTGGGAGTGGTGCCATTGACTAAGCAGCAGCAGGCCCAGGCCCTTTCCCATTGTTTTATATGGATGGGTTTCAATTTTTAACACACACATTTCTTTGACATGTTTGTTGGCCCCACATCTTCAGAGCCCCTTAACGTTGGTATTAACCAAAGTGGTTTGAATGTCCATGCTCCAGGGCTGCTTCAAATCAGTAGGAAAGTTAGTAGAAGCTCTTTCCCATGCAAGGCATCCTTCTCTGGATGACCTGCTGGATGTGTGCGTGTGCACACAAAGCTGCTAGCCATGTGTTGTATTGTTCTGTGAGGAAACACTTACTTAAAGTACTGGCATGAAAGTTACTGCCAGATGACTCTGGGGCACACCCCTCTCTGCTCAGCCTATGGGTAAAAGTTTCACACACACCCGCCACCCCGCATCCCATCCCACCCCCAGTGGCAGGTCAAGTGAGTGGGGCTTGCAGTGTCTCAAAGTCCAAACATCTACACTACTATTTTTAGCTTGCAGCATGAGCCCAAGTCAGTTGACATGGGTTCTGAGGGGTGGGTGGGGATAGGTGTGCGCATCCTAAGTTACAATGGTGTAAACCCAGGGACGCAGGGCCTGTGCAACCATTTAGCAACCTAGGTGGTGGCCGAGGGTGCTAGGATTTGGGGAGGGTGGCATTTTTCTTCAGCAGTGACTGCGGCGGCCGGATCTTCAGCCACCAGCGGCATTTAGGCGGAGGGAGCTGGGGAAAGGGAACACGGGGAGGGCCGTCTGCAGCAAGTAAGGGGGGGGCAGGGACGGCGTACTCGGGGAGGAGGCGGAGCAGGGGTGAGCTGCTTCACTTCTCCCACCTCCCAGGCTTGCAGCGCCAATCAGCTTAGGTGTCGCAAGCGTGGGAGGCGGGAGCAGTGACAGCATGCTCAGGGAAGAGGCGAGCTGGGGTGGTGGGGGGATGCTGAGCTGCTGTAGGGGGTGCAGGCTCAGGGACAGGGCATGGTGCAAGGCGGAAGTTTCACCTAGGATGTGAAACATCCTTGCACCGGCCCTGCAGGGAAGGCAATAGAGTTATGCTGGGTTTGGGGAGAGGACTAGCTCAGTGGTTTGAGCATTGGCCTGTTGAACCCAGGGTTGTGAGTTCAATCCTTGAGGGGGCGGCCACTTCAGGACCTGGGGCAAAAATCAGTACTTGGGCCAACTTCACTGTTAGTGAAGGCAGGGGGCTGGACTCAATGACCTTTTGGGATCCCTTCCAGTTCTATGAGATAGATAGGTATAGCTCCATATATTTTAGGTGAGAGGACTATGTCAGTGGTTTGAGCATTGGCCTCCTAAACTCAGAGTTGAGAGTTCAATCCTTAAGGGGGCCACTTAGGGATCTGGAGCAAAAATCTATCTGGGGCTTGGACTAGATGACCTCCTGAGGTCCCTTCCAACCCAGATATTCTATGATTTAACAGCTCACAGGCTGGCCCATTTTTTTCATCAAAGCCTTGTTTTCACACAATCTTTGGTAAATCCAGGTTATGATCATTTTTAATTGTTAGTTAAAATTGTGGCTTTGCTGCTATTGAACTAAATGGAGGCAGAAGCATGCCTTTGTAAGCCTCAAGCTACTTGCTGGTGGTTATGGTTTTAGCAACCAGAGCAAAAAATTGTGACAACCAACCAAACAGCTTGGGTAGCACGTCTAATGTTCCTTCCTGAAAGAGCTGAAGTATATGGAGTGTGGTGGGTTTGTTTTTTTTTCTAGTGATTACTGTAGCTCATACAGGTGCTGAACCAAACATCAGTGACAAGACTTGAGCTATAAAGGTGCAAGCACTTGGGTGTACAAGGTTGGATGTAGCACCTGGCGTTTCGTCATCAAGTGTGAGTTTACAAAGTAAGCCTGAGTGGGGGGTCACCAAGGAAAATGCCAGGTGCTTTAAGACGTTGGTTAGGTGACTCCATAGCTATTGAAACATCATGAGAATAAATTACCAGGGAAGATAATGCTTGTGGAATTGCAGTCAGTCACTTGATGTCTTTCACTCAGCTGTCTGTCTTAAAGAGCTGTTCTAGCACAACCACAGTCTGCTTGATGAATGTTTAAGGCGTGTATTACAGCAGCGTAGATGACCATAATGGGCCCATCTGATCTTCAGCTATAGATGGCTGTGTTCCTTTCCCCAGAGGTGGGCTTGGCCCAGCACTGTGCTACAGGCGATGCCCTTTTTCCTGAGATGTAAAACTGAGGTCTTGATCATTTCTGAGCCTTAACGCTGCCATAGCACTATTCACATGGGTAGGGGGAAAAGAGTGAGCACTGTTCGTCACTCTAGTCTGTCTCCGTAAAAAAAAAAAAAAAAATCTTCCTGTAGCTCCTCTTCGCTAATTGGTTGGGTAGTGGTGCTGTGCATGTGTTAGATCCCAGGGTATGTTTCTGCATATTTGCATTACAGGGTGAGTAAAATGATTTCTGTGTACATATAGTTTGTAAAAGAGACATGAAGTTATTACTAAGGTCTTAATTGCTCAGCTCTGCTTTTTCTATTTAGCTGAGTGTTTGTTAATGTGAAATTTCCCGGCTTCTGAAGCCCTTCCCATATTCTCCACAAAAATTATTTGTTAAAAGAGACTGTAGTTTAGAGAATTTCCTGCAACACAACACTCTTTCGTATGACTTTTGTGGGCAGTTTTAATTTCAGGTGTATGTTTAGGCGGGAATGAGAGAAGAGCCTTGTTTACTTGAGGCGTGAAACTAATGAATATTTTTAAATGAAATTTTACACACAGCCCCGTAACTTCCCCTCATCTGTGTTTGTTTATTTGCAAAATTTTCATGAAGTTATAGAAATCAATCTCAGGCTGAGGATCACTGTGGTGGCCTTAGTCTCTTGAAAGACTAGTGTGTTTCTGGGTAATAGTGACTATAGAGCAGTAGTAATTCTTCTCAGCCATAAGGGACAGGGTTAGATGGTGGGGAGTGGGGAACAGCAGTTATCCACCCAGATCTCTCTTTACTTTAGGCCACCAAAGGTACATTTTCAATAATGAGAGCACTGCATAAAACCCGTCAGATCTAACTGAGTTCAGTGCTAACTGGGCTCTTATCTCAAGCCCAAACCCCCTGCCTGGAAAATAAAATAAAAAAGGCCTGGGGGGAAAGTTCAGCTCTAGAACCAAACTTTGCAGCTCAGGCTGCTCTGACTTTCAACTGATCCCCGACCTGCCGCTGTAGCATCTTTAGGTGACTGAAGCTGTGCAGGAAATAGACCCTGAATGCCACTGGATGATGCTTTTTTACATGCATCTTTTCAAATCTACAAACCTAGTCCCCCAACCACATGGTTCTGATACACTATTAACTGACTGACCTGTTTCATTCTTTTAAAGATAACCCAGCTGAAAATTGAAAACAACCCATTTGCCAAGGGATTCAGGGGAAGCGATGACAGCGATTTGCGTGTGGCACGGCTTCAAAGGTGTGGCTAAAAAGAGCAATGAGATGCAGCTGTTTAGAATATAGTTCTAAGCTCTGCCATCAGAGGGCCGTGATTCAATGTGTGTGTGTATGTATTAAATGCATTCGGGGCGGGGGGTTTGTTCCAATCCAACAATCTATGGTAACAGGGCTTTGGGAGAGCAAATGTGGCCTTGTGAGTAGGAGCAAGGAGCTCATGTTCTAAGCCTAGCATGGCCACCAATGTGCACAAGTCTCACCCACTCTGCGGCTCAAGCTGTGATAGTTGTTATAATATGCACCTGCCGCCACACAGTGGTTGTGAAACTTAGTTAAAAAAAATTGAAGTAAAGTGCCTTGAAATCCTTTGCTGCAAGGTGCTATAGGAATGCTCAAATAGTAGTATTTTGTCCTGCAAGAGCTGACTGTTATCTAACTAGTAAATAACTTTTCTTGTCTGCAGCAAAGAATATCCAGTGATTTCCAAAAGCATCATGAGGCAGAGGTTGGTTTCCACTCACGGCCAGCTTTCAACAAAAACAGATGTCAACCCACTCCATGGGACTCACCAGACCCTTCAGCATTATCAGTACGAGAATGGTGCTCATATGCCATTTGCTGCTTCGGATACTCAAGATCTACCACTCAACACCTTCACAGCACAGAGAGATTCAGGGCTCTTTTATCACTGCCTGAAAAGAAGAGGTAACAGACCTTTATAGATCTTCCTCCATATACAAAACAAAGCACCCTAGTAGATTCTTTGACACCTTTTCCTGTCTCTTCAGGGCCAGGAGAGTTGTGCTGGTCTATTGCAAAGCACTGGTGGAACTTCTGATTGGATAGTGTCAGAGGGGTAGCTGTCTTAGTCTGGATCTGTAAAAGCAGCAAAGAGTCCTGTGGCACCTTATAGACTAACAGACGTTTTGGAGCATGAGCTTTCGTGGGTATTCACCCATGAAAGCTCATGCTCCAAAACGCCTGTTAGTCTATAAGGTGCCACAGGCCTCTTTGCTGCTTTTTCTGATTGGATAGTATTTTGAGCACAATCCTTCTTCAAGGTGCTCTGCACCTGTTGCCTTCATTGCAAGTTATGAATGCTCAGTGGTTTGCCAGCGTATACAGGCCCTGAGAACAATGCTAAGGGAAGTGATAGTTTGGATGTCAACATTCTATATGTAGGAAATTCAAGTACTAAATTATCTGAGCTCAGAATATATCTGACAAGCAAATTCATTTGTACTCTAAATCTGTGCATGAAGTTGCCATTTGTCTATGCACTTTAAACGTGTTCAGTGAAGCGCCCCAATTTTAGAGAGAGGAGAATCTAGAAACAACTATTATGAGACACTAGGGGCTCAGCTACCACCTTTACTCACACTGAGCAGTTTGTGTGAATAGTCTCATTGAAAGAAACACAGTACTACTCATGGAATTTATTCACGTCATCAGAAAGGTGACAGGATATTGCCAAAGTGATTTATTATATATCAGTGCCACGGTGGTTATGGTACTTTACCAAGTCTCATTTGCCACCCTAAAGAGCCTGATCCAAAGCCCACTGCAATCAGTGTAAGACTTTCCACTGACCCGGTGGGCTGGGGATTAGATCTAAGTCCTTGATCCTGCAAACATTATTGAGAGTAATATTAATAATAGGAGCTATGCCCATCTCCTAGAGCTGGAAGGGACCCTGAAAGATCATTAAGTCCAGCCCTCTGCCTTCACCAGCAGGACCAAGTACTGATTTTTGCCCCAGATCCTTAAGTGGCCCCCTCAAGGATTGAGCTCACAACCCTCGGTTTAGCAGTCCAATGCTCAAACCACTGAGCTATCCCTAGCACTTATTACCCTATAGTCCCCTCAAAAAAAGAACAACTCAGGCCCTAAACTAAACTAGAGCATACAAGCAAAGCAGATCATCATGGCATGTGTCTAAAGGAGTAAGATTATGTTGGTAAATTATACATTCAGTTACAGATGTATATTCTTAATCAGAAAGTATATTCAACTGAGGCCTGATCCTGAAATGTGCTGAGCTCCTCCAGCTGCCTGTGAGATTATGAGGAGTTGTACATCTCAGCACTTTTCAGAATCAAGCCTTTAGTAAGTTTGTTAACGTCTATTTTTGATTACAGAAGCTAGCTGCAGACATTTTCTTTGCCCGCTGAGCCAGTTTTTAAATGTAACCGACCTTTAAGAACACACTGCTCCCTTCAGACCAGTATCAGATGAGATCATGTCAGATTCTTTTGTTTTTAAGTTAAATGGAAGGGCTTTGGCGAGAAAAATCCTTATACTATCATGTCTCATTTGCTGCTAATTAATCTCAGCCTTGGTGAAGACACATGCAATGCAAAACTTTAATAATAGCAATCCACTGGTAGAGTTGCTGCTTCTCCTGCAGTAACTAATAGTTCCTAATGATAGAATGCTGGTAAATAACATACGAAGTCAACTGAAAGAGACAGCTTCTCTAGCACATAGCAGAAATCCTTACCAGAGCACTCTCCCTTGGTTTTATCTTGAAATATTTCTGCAGTGCTTGACATGAATACCTGGTAAATGTATAGTAATTTTTGTGAGGACAGGAAGAAAGGTTGCGATAAGACATTTTAAAAGACTGCTTGCATTTGTCAAAAAAGTCGTGGTCCTCAGTTATCTGGATGAATGAAAAGTAATCTCTGGCTGTAAAAGTAGCAGCCCAGATCACTTATTTAAACTGATAAACGTAGCCGAAAAAGGCTTTAAGGCTGATTGGATTAGACTAACATTAACAGTGTAATGCCTTTTTAATATTAAATATTGTTTTTCAAAATGAAGTAGCTTAACTGGATTAGCCTGAATAACAATGCAAGTAACCTAGGAAAATGATTGTAAGATTTACATGCTTTTAAGGCGAATCCATAAGCTTTTCGAGAGCTTGACAATGTAATGTTAAATGCAGTTACACTGGAAACCTTTCCCTAAATGCTTATTTCTTTGTTTACAGAAAGTGCTCGGCATTTAGACCTGCCCTGCAAACGGTCCTATCTGGAAGCCTCCTCTTCTGTAGGAGAAGATCATTATTTTCGTTCTCCACCTCCATATGACCAGCAAATGTTAAGTCCTTCCTATTGCAGTGAGGTGACACCTAGGGAAGCTTGTATGTACTCAGGTTCTGGGGCTGAAATCGCAGGTGTTTCAACAGTCGATGACTTGCCACCTCCTCCCCCACCCCCTTTGAGCTGCAATATGTGGACTTCTGTTGCACCTTACACCAGCTACAGCGTTCAGACAATGGAAACTGTGCCTTATCAGCCTTTCCCTGCTCATTTTACTACCACCACCATGATGCCAAGACTCCCCTCTATCACAAGTCAAAGCTCACAGCCACCAGGTAATAGCCCCTTCAGTGTCTACAATCAACTGTCACAGTCTCAGGTTCGGGAGCGAGTTCCTCCTTCATCCTTCCCGAGGGAAAGAGTGCACCCATCTGTTTGTGAGAGGAAGCCCCCATCTCCGCACTTAAACACAGCAAACGAATTTCTGTACTCACAAAGCTTTTCACTCTCGAGGGAATCTTCATTACCGTACCATTCAGGAATGGGGACTGTGGAAAACTGGACTGATGGATGATTCTAATATCTAAGTAACAAAACAGCTAGTTTTACTGCTCCTGAACAAAATTACTTCAGTGTTAATTCCTGTGGGTAACTTGCACTTCAGTGAAACCTACACACATGTACAATTCCAAAGGGGTGTGTATGTGTGTTTGAGGTGTTTGTATGTTTACACACATACAATTCTGTACAAAGTAACTATTAGCTCAATGGCCTGGATTCACCAATCTCTTCTAAATTAATTCAGTCCTACTGGCCCCCTAAGAACCATCCGAATGACTAAAATGTGATGTGGCTTGTCCTTTTCCTTTGTTTAAAACAGCAGATTTTTGGGGAAATTATTACCCTTAATTTGTGTGGCTCACGGAGTCATAGAGCCATAACAATTAGAGACAAAACCATCAATTATTGTCCAATGTATGCAAGTTATAGGTCTTCTAATCTAGGACTGTTTCTATCCTCAGCAGTGGATAAGCATTATTAGTCCACTTATTGCTGGGGAAGCAGAATCTCAGTGAAGTGACTTGCCCTGAGGCTGCATACGCAACAAGCCCATGTCATCTGATTCCTTGCAGTATAGTGGCTTGAGATTTGTCCAGTCATGTTTTAAATGGCTCTAGAAATGGGGTTTCCACCATTCCCCTTGGGGAACAATATTTCACAGTGTAATAGTCCCTAAATACTCATTTTCTTTGCACTGAAGTGAAGGGAGTTGTTTTCAAGATGGTGGAGACGGTGAACCAATTTTTTCCTTCCACACTTTTAATTAAAGTGATCAGATTTTGCAATGGACAGAAGTATCAGTGGAGGTGTGAAAAGCTGTGACCAATATATTTGTTGCTAATATTTTTACTGTGGAATTATTTCCAGGTGACAAATGGATGGATACCTCCTTCAATGATCAAAGGCCTGCAAGAATTCATTAATCAAAAACAAACAAACAAAAAAACACAGCCAGTCTGAGAAATGGACACTTAAAGGGGAAATTCTGCATTCTTTATTAAACAAAACTCCCACTGATTTCAAGTGAATAGTTTTGTTGAGAAGGAATTGCATCTTTCTCTGTATATACCACTCCTTAGGTCTCCAGTCTATGCAGGACCACCAGCTGTTATTCATAGAACAAACAGAAGGATACGTAGAAAGAACAGGGGGAGTTTGGTTCGATTAAGGAGTACTGAATTTGACCTTAATAATTTTGTCCTGTTTGCCAAGCAATCAATGGAATAGGTGGAGGGCTAAAGAAATTTTAAAAAGTTGCTCCTGCTCTTTGCTGAATCCATTCCAATGAGGAGAGATTGATGAAGATGATGTTTAAGCTAGACAAGCCCAAGGGCACTGAAGTGAAGGTTATTTTTAGCCAGGACATTCATATATACCCCATTCAACAGACAGTAAGTGTGGATTTTGTAATCAGATTTGGGAAATCACTACAATTTTTGCATGCTGAATAGGTATTTATATATAAATATAAAAATATATATATATCACAAATGCAGGCCACCTGTTCAATTCAGCTTTGCTTTTTACAAATGAAATACTTAATAAAAATGAATGTTGAAAGGGTGTTTTTTTTTTTTGAAAGACATCTATTTAAGATTTCTTTTAATTACACACTTGCTGTAAAAACTAAGAATTGGTTAGACAAAAGACATATATATCACAAATGAAACCACATTAGATACAGGTGGTGTGGACTTTTGAAATGTTTTGTTACATAGCATGGATATTTTATTTTACATATCAGAACATAAAGCCATTTTATTACTATAAACTGTCTCTGGGTGCATTTCAATAATTAGTATAAAATGTGCTGCGGTGAGTCATTGGACATCTGATCTTTCCCTCTGTCCTAATATAAATCTTACTCTTTCCCAGGCTGCATGCTTGACCTTTTTACCAGCTCACAGCCACTCAGTAATATTTTAAATGCCTATTTCAAGGGTTTTTGTTTTTAAATTGAGACACTCAAGCTCTAGAAACAATGAGTTGATAGTGATAGACCCTGCAGCAAAGCGCACATGTTGAGGAGGAGAAGAATCCTTACCCAGTACGCAAAATAAAAGCACCAAAATGGTGTATCTTTACATTTTTACATGTTTAAATGGCATTTATAATTAAAAGCAACATCTCACGACTTAAGGGGGAAAAAAGGTAACAGAGGTGTCACTGGACATAGGCTGAAGTGAACATTTTCATTTGTCATAATGACAGTGAGTCAACACTAGAAGAGACTGGTGCTGCCACCCCTTCCTAAAATTTATGGGGCCATGAGCCTACAGTCTCAGTGACCGTCTATTCTTGATTCTTTTGCCTGTTTTACAAATTTTATATATATTTCAATATAGATATATCTATATAGAAATTAGATACATCATCTCCTTTTCTTTTGGTAGAAATAGTGCCCTTCCCCTGAACATTTGGCCTTTCCAGTTACATGCCTTCTGTTACATTCAATGCACTGTGGCTTGTTGTGAAGGATTTGAACAAATAGCCCTATCAGTGTGCTCCTGTGCTGGGGAATGGGGTACAAGATTAAGCTAAGGTTGAAAAGTCCTACAATATTTGGAAGATGAGCAGTGTGGGAATAATGCTTTCAGACTTCTTGCATAGGGGCTTACATTAAAGCAAACATTGGGAGAGGCTGGAAAAAAGGTGGATACTGTTATTCATTGAGACATTAATAACCTATGCATAACTCCCATTACTATCAATGGAAGTACATTTTTGTAAAGGTTGGGGTCCAAATGTAATGTTGAAGCAAATTGGGCTGAGTTACACTGCCTTGAACAGTGCTCATGCCAGCTCTGAATTGGCACTCACTCTAAATATATTCGTATTACTTACTTACTTACTTAGATACAAATGTCAGAAATTAAACAAGCTAAAATTAATTCATGCCAAAAAATCACTAGTCTGGGATCACTGGCAGCTCACATACTTGACAGAGGCCTAAAGCTGGAATAACGGGGGTGTTTTTAGCATGTACACACACACAATGTTTTTTTTCCAGGTTCAAATGCGTCTCTACAGTTTGGAAGATTTGGGCCCCTCTGTCTTAATTTGTGATGTCATTAAATAATTCTTTTTGCAGCTTGTATAGAAAAAATGTTTCTTTTGAAGATGAGAACTCCCCTGGTGGGATGGTTAGAGTGGAATATTCCACTGGGAGGAAAAGTCATCTCTTCATTAGCCAGTTGAGATTCCCTACCAGTCTTTGAACAGCAAGCGCTGACAATTTTAGAAAATAAGGGCCTGATCCAGGGAGGTGCTCAGTACCTCCTATAACATGCTGAATTTGCTTGAATGCCAGGTGGGAAGAAAGTACTGCGACTTTGCTGGAAGGAACTCTAAGAGTGCTTGAAGATTTCAGGGAAATCACAGCATGGCCAACTTGCTGGTGAGGAAAGTAAGGATTTAAAATGTATCTTCTCTCCACAAGCTACATTGTCAATTTATTAAAAAAGGGGGAACATGGGGAACACTAAGACAAAGGGTCCCATTCAATAAAGAATGTATATTAATCTTAGCAAGACACTGTCATGCGAGTGTCAGAGGCCACTGTGTCTCTTTTAGAAAGAATGAAGTTGTGGAGTCAGATAAGAATCAAATGGAATCTAAAACACACCTTTCTCACTGCTTTAGAGATCAGCCTCTCATGCTTAGTGGTGGATTTTGCATCCTAGTTCTGCTTTTTGTTTTCAGATTGTAAGCAGATAGCCAGCCTGTCTGCTTACTGTAAGAGGAGTACCAGGCAGGTGGAAAGGGAGTGACCTCACTAAGAAGTGGGAACTATAAAGAGTCAGCATAATCTGGTTGCCATTTATCTTCAGTCTCAGGGATTGTATACCTGGAGAACTGCACTCATTTAACTTGAAGTGTGATTTTGAAACTGTTTTATTTAGTTAAATTAATGCAAAAGCCTGACACCATTATTGTGATTTAAACCAGGCTTATTTTGGTTTAGTTTAAGTCAATTAGGAACCCGTTTAATATAAACCAAAATAACCCACTCAAATCGAAACAAGTATCCACAAGAGTTGATTGTGACAAAAGTTAACAAAAATGAATTTTTTTCCCCTCAAAATCTATCTGCGAAGAGCAATAGGATTTTGCCCCCAAAAAACCACAGCATTTAAAAAAAATCGTTCAGCAATGAAAATAGTTCAATTTTTAGCTAAAAATTGATTTGGCAAAAAACAAACATTTAATCAGAAAACAGACATTTCCCTCCAAAATTTTTTTTTCAAAATAGAAAAAGTATGTTTTGTCAAAACATTTTGAATGAAAAAATTTGACCAGCTGTAGTGACCATACAGGAGTATGCACTCTCTTAACTAAACTGGTTTAATTAAACCAGTCTAAGACTGTGTGTAGACAACGCCTTAGACATTGCCCTTGTGGAGTTAAAGAAGCCTTTGCCAAAACCCTTCACAGAGAACAACAGGCAAAGAACAAGTTTTTTTGTGTATATGATACTCCATACAAAAATAAATCCAACTTACATTAATTGAATCTATTGCCAGAAGGGACCACTGTGATCATCCGGTCTGTCTTCAAGTTCAAGACTGGACATTGTTCCTTTTGAACTAGAGCATATCTTAAAGAAAAACAACGTTTAAAAGTTGATTTAAAAGTTGCCATTGACAGAGAATCTACCTTGTCCCTTGGTTTATTGTTCCAAGGTTTACTCACTTAAAAATGTACATCTTACTTTCAGTCTGATGAATGTGTCTAGCTTCAGCTTGCAGCCAGAGAGTATCCCACCATAACGTGCTTGCCAGATATAAAAGCCTTAGGGCCCAGTCTTTCTTCCACTGAAGTCAATGAGAAAGCTCCCATAGACTGACGTCAGTATGGCATGAAAATAAAAATGAAGAGCCTGATCAACAAGCCCAAGCTCGTATCTTTCATGGAGGCGCTAGCCCTGGGATGTGCAGTAGGACATTGACACGCTAGGCACAGGGTATAAGGCCTTTGATGAAGGGCAAAATCACACATTGTTATGTATAATTACAGATAACTCATTTTCATTGCATCTGTCTTTTTGATAATGGGGTTTACACACACACAGCAAAACCCTGGACTTAAATGAGTTTACTGCATATAAATAAAAAATAATAAAAGTGCACAATACACAGAAAAGAGTAGCCTCAAGCATTGATATAAATATTACAACTCCTGGAAAACACCTAGAATAAATCGGAGAACACCTCAAGCAACTTATTTCAGCCTGAAAATATAGAGCAGGTCTCCACAAGACATAAGGAATCAATCAGGAGCCATCCTGGAAAGGTGATGAACTTGCACTGTGTATCTAAAGTAATGTGAACCAGTCAGCATGGAATGGTAAAGGTGACAGCTACTAAGCAACTGGATACAGATGAAAATGGAAATGGGGATTGGTAATCAATTCAATTTAAACAGGAGACCAAAGTACCACAGTGACTGTCTTAGCTGATTAGACATCTTTGTCCAAGGCTTCCTCACAAGAGCCATGAAAGGTCAGGAAGTTAAAAATATCAGTACCGCAGCCCTATAAACAGAGATTCTGTTTTATATGCATCACCATCCTTCCTTCCTGTCCTTTTAAAAAGCAACCAGTTTGAAGAGTCGTTTCCCCCTCCCCACCTGCTCAACCATTTATCATTATGAAAGAAAGTAGACCAGTTAGAAGCAGGAAAAATGTCCACTGAGATTTCTGTACAGTATCACTAAAGAGGACCAGATTTACATTTTACAGTTAAAACAAAGCACATGATCGTTACAAAAACCTTTGGGTGAGTTGTAGTTTTTCTACATTTCTCCCGCTGTAATGTGAAGGGGGAAGGGAGAAATTAACTATTTCCATAGACATTTCCTAAGCATTTTAAGAATCAGAAGCAGTCAGTGAAAGCAGGGTACGCAATGGTATGTGTTTAAAAAAAAAGAAAGGGGGCAAACCCTAGTTATCCTGTATCCGTACATATTATCCCAGAGTTTCTGTAAAGAAGTGGAACCAATGTGTTGCCACTGCTCAGGAAAGGGGACAGAATTCCCAACCCCTGCACAGAGGATCCACACATCATGGATCAGTGCTCTGGAGTATTTAGGTGAGGATAACTAGTCATTCTCCCCAGCTGTGGAGTGGAGACACAGGAGTCATAGACTTTAAGGTCAGAAGGGACCATTATGATCATCTAGTCTGACCTCCTGCACAACACAGGCCACAAAATCTCACCCACCCACTCTTGTAATAAACCCCTAACCTATGCCTGAGCTATAAGTCCTCAAATCATGGTTTAAAGACTTCAAGGTGCAGAGAATCCTCCAGCAAGTGATCTGTGCCCCACGCTGCAAAGAAAGGCAAAAACTCCCCAGGGCCTCTGCCAATCTCCCCCGGAGGAAAATTCCTTCCCGACCCCAAATATGGCAATCAGCTAAACCCTGAGCATGTGGGCAAGACTCACCAGCCAGACACCCAGGAAAGAATTCTCTGTAGTAACTCAGACCCTACCCCATCTAATATTTCATCACAGCCCATTGGGCATATTTACCGTTAATAGTCAAAGATCAATTGCCAAAATTAGGCTATATCATCATACCCTCCCCTCCATAAACTTATCAAGCTTAGTCTTGAATATTCATGCATACCCATCCCCTCACAATATGCCTTTCAAGCTTAAGTCTTGAAGCCACGCATTATGCTCTTTTGCCCCCACTGCTTCCTCCTTGGAAGGACTATATCAGTAACTTGCACTCCTTCGATGGGGTTTAGGAAAACCTTTCTCTAATTTCACAATCTAAACTTCCTGATGGCCAGATTTATCCATTTTTCTTGGTGTCCAGCAGATCACAGCTGGCAGGACTAGAGCTTAAATAATTCCTTCCCTCCTTGTATTATCCCCGTAGCTGATTATATTTATAGGAGAGCATATTATCTTCCCCATAATTGGACTCTATCTTCTTGGTGCTAGTGAAACCAACAGCCAACCTCTTTTTGGAGTTCTTCCTTTTCATAAAACAGGTTTTTCTCATTCCTACGGTTCATACCTTAGTAGGCCCTCCTGTACCTGTTCCAGATGATTCATCTTCTTAAAATATGGTAAAAGGAATCTGATAACCTCCAGAAACTTAGCACATCCACGCGCTGAGATATTCCAGATGAGCCCTCAGGTGTCTAATACTCGTTTGCCTGGTTTTTGAATAAATATATAACAATGCGTTCACTTATCTCTACTACCTTAGTATCTCTCGGGAAATTACTTTGGCCTAAGGATGCACTCTCCAACGTACCAAATCTCCCATTTTAGTTTTCAACGTGGCGTAGACTCCTATCACATGATTTAGGGCCTTAATAGGTAACCTTTTCCCTGGTGACCAACGAAGACTCAAGTGGCCGGTCCTTCTCCTCCTCTGCTACTTGCCAACTTAATGAAATTGGTGTTCCCTTCTTCCAGGTCTAGAACAAAATTCTTTGTAAGTCTTTTCTCCACCTTTAATGATGGGCATTGACCTTGGGCTCAGATTTTCGACTATACATATTAATACATCTCTCCCTGGCTCCCATATACTACGTTAACTTCAGGAATAGTACTCAACCCCAGACCAGAGTAAGGCCTCAATCGCAGATCTGGTCTGCTAGATATCTCCGGTCAATGGTCCTCTGCTTTATCTAGCAAACTAAAATATCTCCCAGCCTCGCTCACCCAACATTAGGCAAATTCCCACTGTGGCCGGAAATATCCCTGCCTTAGTAATTTAAATATATAAAGATAGGTCCCAAACCGCTGAACTCCACGTTGGTAACCTCGCTTCCAGGCCTGAGTAGTTCTACTGAATTCTAGCCCTAGTGGACCAGTTGTAGTTCCCCTTTTTAACGAGTTCCTTATCCAACCTTTCAATTTTCATATTGATCCCCCATCTTTTCCCAATTTAAGCTAATTAATTCCCCATGCTCCATCCATGGTGACATGTGGAACCATATCAAATGCCTTACTGAAATCAAGGTAAATTAGATCCACTGCGTTTCCTTTGTCTAAAAAATGTGTTACCTTCTCAAAGAAGGAGATCAGGTTGGTTTGGCATGATCTACCTTTTGTAAAACCATGCTGCATTTTGTCCCAATTAACATTGACCTCAATGTCTTTAACTACTTTCTCCTTCAAAATTTTTTCGAAGACCTCGCATACTACAGATGTCAAACTACCAGAGGCTGCTGTAGTGTGGCCCTGGAGTGGCTCTGCAATCTGGGAAACAGAGGGAGATTTTCTCCCCTCTCTTTGCTCCCGGGGAGCTATCCTAAGCATGGCCAGTTGTATAGGTTGTGGAGTAGGGCTAGGATTTGACTTAAATCTGTTAATTAAAAACAGAGATGTCTGGCACACACAACAAATGGTAAGGAATGTTTAATGAACAGGGAATAGTGTACTGTTTCCTTAAGTGGGAAAAATCTGAATTTTCTGCAGCTCCACATAGTAGAGAGGAAGCTGGAAGTTTGTGAAATAAAGAATCTAGAGATGACTGCCAGCATAAGTCCTATGCAGCACATGAATAGCCTCGAGTCCAAAGATTCCATGTGGGATGAGCGCCCGCTTAAGAGTGTAGTTATCCTACATACCGTATTCCATCCCCCTGTGGTCCTGTGTAGACTAGGATTTAAAGGTGTGATGTTGGCCCATGTTAACCAATACATCTGGTCCAGCATAGAGAAGACCCACTGACTTTTTAACATGTCCTAAACTGACTGAGTTAAAGTCTATGGGGAGCTATCTTTAAATCAGAGTTTAGACCAGGTCTGTAAGGAAACAAGTAAATCTGTACCTGTTTGTGTGCATCTGACCTGGGGTTTCAGAGAGAGCGAGTGGCATGATCCAGCAGTCTAAGCAGAAGACTGGGATTCAGGAGCTTCTGAGCACTGACCCAACAGGGATCCCTTCTGTGGCCTTCAGGAAATCATTTAGGGTCTGCCTTATGTTGCTCATCTGTGAAATGGAAACCACACCGTCATGCCTGCTTCATAGAGGTGAATGAGGATTGTCTGAAGACAAAAAGTGATATCAGCACCACTGGCAGGAGAGTCATCTGTTTAAAGCAAAATCAAGGGAAAAAGACAGTTAAAGAAAAATATAGGCAATTAATTAGGAGGAAAATAACATGGAACAAACTAGAATGGAAAGGAAAAAACTTGTCACGCATCAAATGGAACTATGCACAGTAAGTAAAGTGAAAAGCGTGTGCACAAGTCTCTGCAGGATCAGGGACCTAGTTTGCTCTGTTGTGTTCACACGTTGCAAGGGTCTTCAAGCACTGGGTGGTGTTATAAACCCCATTCTATATGAGAAAATACCTACTGTGGGCCCAACATTGACAGTTCTAGGCTGCTCTCCAAACTTCCTTCTTTTAACCCTTTTAATCATTGCTATTGGGTCATCTAAAAGCACAGGCCTCTGCAAATGAGAAGTAACTAGCTGAAAACACAACTTTCCTCCAGGTCTCTTTTGTTACCTTATTAGCCAATTCTCAGTTGCTATTTTAAAGATACAGAGCCAAACCCTAGTCCCATTAAGTTAATGACAAAACTCCCACTGGTTTCAATGGGAACAGGACTAGGTCCACAATGTCTCTTTCCTGCAAGACTAATATTATAATTGTCTCAATTTGCTATTACATGGTGGGCCTATGTTCCATGTTAGGGTTACATCATCCCTACTTCTGCCTTTTACTTCAGTTTGAGATTCCTTTTGTTTTGAAATGTTGCCTTGTATTGTTTTTTCCATAGTAAAAGAGTTGGAGTTCGTGTCTTGTTCAGTTTCCTTATTGACAGATGCTGGAATTGCAGAACTCCAATTAATCAAGATTTTTACTAATAAACTCTAGCTGACTTGCATGTCAGTGGGCAGAGTTCTACAAGTGAGACTTGGATAATCATCTGGATTATAGAAAAAAGGTTTTTGTTGTCCTATGACTACGTCCATCTGTGATTGAACCTTTTGTTGTGCCTGGCCTAACTAATAGCTAATGCCAGCCAGTCATACTATCATTGATACTCATGTATCATAGATATTTTCAACAAATGTTTAGAAGTGCAGGCTAAGATATACTAAGAAATAAATGAGATTTTGGGAGATGTTCCTTAATTTATTCTCTTGTTCAAATGCCTTGGTAATGTTTAATTGCTATAAAACAGTTGTAGCCCTCTTGCCTTTCTACCAAAATACAACCTTATATCTTATTTGCTAGTCCAACCCTGGCACTAGCAAGGTGGTACCATGGCATATCATTTTACAGACAAAGATATTTCACTTCCACATGTTTCATTTAGTAAGCAGCATATTTAATTATATAAGAAAGGTGATCTCAAGGATGGGCCATTCTGACTGACTACAGCTGAACTACAGCAGGGACGAATTTGGCTCAAGACATAAAAACACAAGTTTAGTAATTAAAAAGAAATGGTTGGGTTTCTTTTTTATAGTATTCAGTCATGTTGCCTTCAGAATACACATGCCTGGTCAGTAAAATCCAGCAATAAAGGTTTAAAGTGTTGAACATTTCATATGCAGAAAAACTAGTGGTGTTTAATTACGAGTGTAAATGCTGCCATGCATTTCTTACCTGGAGAAGGAACCTATTCTCTTTAGAGAAGCTTATTTATTCAAGACATGCTGAGTATTTGCCTGCTGGCTGTAACTTCTAATACCAGTAATAGTGCTGCTTCTTTTGTCATCTAAACAGTTGCATATTGTTAATTTTTGTTTTAAATTCCTTGTTTGGGTCACAGCGTTTGTGTGTTTTCCTTGCAGTGATGGTTTTGAATGTTATGAGAGCTTCAGTCCTGATAGATTCCTTTTGAAATTAGGTTTCAGAGTAGCAGCCGTGTTAGTCTGTATCCGCAAAAAGAACAGGAGTCCTTGTGGCACCTTGGAAATGTGTTAGTCTCTAAGGTGCCACAAGTACTCCTGTTCTTTTTTTTAAATTTACTCACTCTCCTTTTCTGAAATGAAGGTTTGCTGTTTCTTCTACACACTCTGGGCCTCTCACCCTCCCAACCCTTTGGGCTTCACCAGCACGTTGCCAGATGCCAACTTTCAAACATATTTTGAAATCCAATTTAGATTGGTGCATTTCTCTTCCTGTAAGTCTTTCCGGCTCCCTGGAAAAGCTTCAGCCTTATACAAGGCCCAAGAGACAGCCAGATTCATGCTATGTGAATTTATTCACAACATTCAAGGGAATACCCTGCCTGATTCCAAGACACAAGCCCCAGCACACACAGCAGCAGCAACATTTTGGAAAGAACAGCATAATCTAAAAATCTTTATTTTTTAAAATTTGCACAAAATTCTGTCTAAATCGTGCCTTTTTGGAGAAAGTGAACCATCATTATTCATTAATCTCTATTGAGTTTGAGCTCTCACTTATGTAGAGCTTTTGCTAACTTATAAGGATGAGATTCAACCTTTCTGTAGGAAGCATGCTTTTTACAGGTGGGGGGAAAAAAATCCTACACAATTCGGTGATGTTGAGACATTATTTAGAATCATCACCTGCCTTATCATTCTCATCCTTATGCCTGAATCCTCAGTTTTTGATTAAGTCAATTTCCTGAGTGCACGTGAAAGCCTGTGGCTGTAGCCTGGAACAATCCTACCTCAGTGCTTCTCTTATGTTGTTGATCCTTTAATTTCCTCCAGCCGACTCCTGCAGGGGACTAGTTCTACGTTTTATGCTTGCCTTTTGGACTAATCATTTACAACAGACTCTGAAAAAACTGCCATGTACATACTGCGACTGCTTTGGATAGAAGGAGTACTAATTGGGATGTATTCCTAGCCAAATGGCAACATTTTAACAGCAAGTTCATTGGACCCTAAAAATTCTGCCCAAATCTTTACAACCAGAGCAATTATTGATAAACTTAGAATCTCATTCAAAAATTAAGGTTTCCACCTATGAAATTCTTCCATAGTGCAATTTTTCACACCTTTAAAACAAGTGTGCTAGCAGCAGAGCCATATAAGAAGTGATTAATAAAAGACACTGGAACTTAAAGACCAAGTTTCATCTTCTATTTTGACTGGTAACAAAATTACATACGGACTCTGATCACCTGACCCAATTCTGTATGTTAAATATGAGAGCATCTGAATGTAATATGGCTCTTGGTTATTAAAAAAGTAGGAAGCACACTGAATTGGAAGTTTAAAACATTTATTTTTTTGCTGATTATTGAATACTGACAAACACAACATGAGAATTATAATGTGAAACTTATGTTCATTAATTTCCTCAAGGTTCTTACAGTTAATATGTGGGAAAATGGACACAAGAACTGGAAGGTTACTCCATAACAAAAATGTTTATGCAACACAACATTTGTGATGAAAGCTGATAAAAACCTATTAAATTCAAAGTGAAAGCTGATAATCCAAGACTCCTTCCTTAAATCACTTTGTATTATCTTCTTCTACAACCTTAACATACTTAAATGTGCTTTTTGGGTTTCAACTTTCTTATTACTATTATTTATAAAAATACTTATTTGGAGGCAATACACAAAATACAGCTTTACAAAATAATCTTGCATCATAGTCATTATCTAAACAAATATTTTGGTCATTTTACATACTGAAAAATTTAAAGATTATGGATTCATTATTTTCCAGATTTTTTTTTTTAAATAGTAGAGACTTTTTGAACCGTACAAACTGGGGTTATATTTATAACAATAACTATGGCACGAATTGGAAGTTACTTTCATATTTGCAAGCATTAATAGTTGCTGAAAATTGCTCCTAAGAAATGCTGTTATACTGAATGGATGAATTTGTACAAATGAATGATCTATTTTTCACAGCAGCTGTGTTTGCAGACAATTGTTAAAACTTAGAATCAATGTTTGTACATTACTTTGAGGGAAAGTAAAGTCATACTACGCTTTCTAGGACAGAAATGGGTTCTGTTCCTATTCCAGGCTGCATCTGCTAGACTGGCTATTATACTTACGCATTCACTGGGAGTAAAAGCTAGTGATTTAACTGTTTCACATATTCATGATAAAAATCTGGGATTCAATTAATAGGTTTTTTTGGGCATAATAAACCAAACGGAAGAGGGAGATAGTCTAAAATGATCATTTACATGAACGATTATGTACAGTGGAAACAGAACCAAAAATCTCAAGGAGCAAACGATTTACACACTAATTCCTTCCTTATACAATCAGACTTAGACTGGTCTGATTTCAGCAGGAAAATCTTTGCACAGAGATCAATGCTAGTCTCAGGCATAAGATCCTAATTATTTGAAAGGCATTTATTTTCATAGCTTTTTTTGTGTGTGTGTCCAAGTCGATGGCATTTTAATGCCTTATTAAATGGTTGTTTTACAGCAATCCATCTGTTCAGTCGCTGTGCCCACGCCTGTACACCATGGTGCAGGATTTTACTTTTCACGCTAACCAAAAATATTTTCCAAATTCCCAATAAAAGTTTGATATTTCCTAAGACAAATAGCTTGGTTGTTTTTTTTTTAAACATACTCTAAAATGACATTGATATGTATCCGTCATTTCTACTATATCCATTTATGATACATTTGCAAAAAGGATAGAAGATTTGTTTTCATTAAAAGGACATTTTTAGGCAGTTTAGGCCAAATATGGGATTTTTTAAAAAACAAACAGATGTTAATGTTTTCATAATTTTTGTTTTAAAAAAAGAATTTAAACATTTTGCGTTGTGGGGATTTAAATATTCCCTTGAAATGTTTGGAGTCCAAACACTGCAGTGCTGAGGCTGCAAATTCATGAAAACCAGAAAAAGTGAAGCCAACTTGAAACTGACTAGAAACAACTGAAATTGAGGAGGCTGCTTTCCATCTTATACTCTGAAGGGCAGATAAGTAAACAAACAGCCAGAAAATGAAAATAAAATCAAAATTTTAAAACATTCTTTACCTGCATTTCTAACTCCTCTAGCTAATAACAGTTAAAGATTTCTGTTTAAATACGAGGTGGAATCCTCGCTTTATTGATGTCAAGGGTGTAACTTCCATTGATTTCAATAGGGCCAGGACTACACCCATGATTTTTAACCTGATAATTCTTTCCAATCATTTTATATGTGTACAAAGATAGTGCTGCTTCTGCAACTGCACTGAAAAATAGTTCTGAGCTGACATTAAAGAATAAAACCCTTTACTTATCTGTCTTATTAGTCCTGGTAACTGTGTGGCATACATTTTTCAAGATAGCTTCTACTCCAAAGAGCCTGTTTTCAGTTCTTGAGGGATCTGTGGCAGTAAGCAATAACGAACAGACGATGGAAGGAGCCAGACCTGCAAAAGAAAGTATAGTAAAATTACTGCACTTAGGGGAAAAAAAAGCTTGCCTTTGTACATAAATGGCTCTATTCATTAATAGAAGTTTTTACAAGTGTGGTAATTTCAAATAGTCAAAAAAGTGTGAAATACACTTAAAATGAGTAAAATGGGTGGGTTTTCCTGTGGGTTAAATGTGTCATGCAGTAAAGTTCTCCACACGCCTCCTCCTAACTTTCAGTCATAGACCTCATCCTGTACCTTTACTTCACTCCTATTGAAGTAAATAAGAGTTCAGAATGCTCAGCATTTTGGACTCCTAGTCAGTAAATCCCTAGTCCCTGCAAAGATTAATACATTCCTAGATTTTAAGGGGTCCAGAAGAGATCAGCTAAGGTCTGGTCTACACTGGGAACTTACACTGGCATAGCTATGTCTCTCTGGGACGTCCAAACCTCTGAGAGATGTACCTATCCCAAGCTAACTCCAGGTGTAGACAGCACTAGGTCGATAGAAGAATTCCCCCTCTCAGAGAACTGGATTAACGACAATCCCGTCACTGTAGTGAGTGTCTACAGTGAAGCACTGCAGCTGTACCACTGTAGTGTTTTAAATGTAGACAAACCTAAGTTTGCCCGTTCTGCATAATGTTGGACGTAGAATTTTACCAAAAATTCCGATATCAAACCCATAAGATATTAGGCAAACTCATATGCTTGCACAAGTCCTATTGAATTTAACACTTGAGGATCCCACTGTAGCACAGAGGCCCTTGAGGAGTAGCTGCCCTACTGACTGTCTGGGCAGGCACACTGAAGGTAAACAAGGGGGTAGGGAATAATTCCGAGAGTTCATACCTATCACGGGAACCCAAAACAATGAATTGGAGAGAGAATTACTTGTCCAAAAAGTCTCAGAACCCACAGGTACCAATTCTGTACCACTCACCATTCTGAATTCTCTCTAGGTGCCCATATGGTTCCTATCAAGGAGTATCCAAGCATCTCTCATGACAACAGTAATAACATCCTAAACACCTCCGTGAGGTAGGGAAGTATTATCTTCAGTTTACAGATGGAGAACTGAGGCAGAATGAGATTCACTTGACCAAGGTCACACAGGAAGTCTCTGCAAGTAATTGGAACTGAATCCAGATTTCCCAAGTCCCAGTCCAGTCTCAATTATATGACTGTCCTTCCTAGCTACCTTACATATTTTATTCTGCCACTTCATTGTCTTTTATTAATTTCACTTTTTTCCTTTTAAAACAAATATTGAAGTCAACAATTAACAGGCAAATGCACCTTGGGATGACTGTATTAAAGACACCAAATGTCAGGCACAATTACTTTTCACTTGAATCTCTGAATTATCGGCAATGCACACACCTGTGGTGGAATGGTCTTTCAGGTTCAAAGCATCATTTCCCCTCTGGTGGCAGTTGTTTTTAAAAGGACTATTTCTCTGTTTACAGCACTGTTATGTCAATACGATAATTATGTCAGCAGTTTATATCCTGCAAAACCTGCTTTATATTTTATATATGAAATATTGAGTCTAAGCAGACACAAATAAATGCTGCTGGATACTGGCACTGGAAATGAGAGTGCTTGTCACCACAACCCAGATAGTCATTTCTCCTGTATCTATGATCTCATGGTTTTGCCATGGATGTTAAGATGACATTGGAAATTTAGCATGATGATTCTACTGGCTGGTCAAGTAGGAAGATGCAAGAAACATTTGGGTTTATGTTTTAAATTTGATATCTTTAAAAGCTGGCTCCTTGTTTGCAATAGGCAACAAGCAAAATCTGAGATTTTCAGACCATTTTCCCCAGCTATTGTGGTACATTATCAAAATTAAGTAAAAGAAATGTAAAGTATCTGCTAAGCTTCAGTTGCTTGGGCTCTCCAGCAAGTGGTCAGTCAGTCAGGCACTTAGCTCATGGGGCAAGGCCAAATGGCCCTCTTTTCTGCATACATTTCATCCTCTTGGTATTGAATTAATTCTTCACCAAGACAACTCTACAATTGCGTGTGCTGAGCATCCTGATCAATTTGAGCTACCCGAAGTTCTAGTATGCACACACTGGCTGTTTTTCTAAATGAAATGATGTGTACATTTGAAATATTCCACACCACACTTCACATGGATTCTTGCCCTACAATAGACTAAGGATCTTAAAAAACCTGTCTTTAAAGAACAAGAAAAAGCAGCAGCATTTTTAGATACTGCTGTTAAAAAGGCATCTAGATGGTTTGTGTTAATATTGTGTTAGAAACAGTTAACAGGCTGTATGCCAAAATTCAGTCCTAGGTCCATTTTTATGGCTTCAGCTGTAAATCCATGAAATTAGTGGGTTATGATGGAAATTTTGACACTATTTTAAGCATCAATACCGCTCGCAGTGGCAAATGAGTTTTTGACAGCTGTGGCACTCACTTGTGTCAGCTGGATTACATGGACAAATGTCTTTTGATGGCGGGGTCCCTCTCTTATCCCGCACTGTTCCAGCTCACTGGTCCTGCAGCAGTTTGATGCAGTCATCCAATTGAGTTTCTTTTGGAGCTCGCTAATACTAACTCCTGGTTAGCTAGAATGAAGGGCTTGAAAGCAACACAAGGCACCAATCGGGGTTCACCATACTGTGTCTCTTGCAATGCTCCCAGCCCAGAGCACAGACTCATGTCATCCCAGGGGCAGCTCAGCCTATGGAACAATTTTTTTCCTTCACTCACAGGAAGATGGGGTGTTTCTTCAGTATTTCTTTCTTATTTTAGTGCTCATCCTTCTCATGTGGTGACCAGGTATTGGGGCTGAGGAGAGCCAGAAGTTAAGAGCACTTTCTTCAGTAGTTGAGCACGTGCGAAGTGCTCACAGCCTTGAACTCAAACCTGGAAATCTTCCTTGAAATCATCTTGACACTAAAGGTGTGGGCCAGCTCAAATACAGCTTTTTCAAAGAAACATCAGAAACAAATGCATACAAGGAAACCATCCTTGTTATCTACTAATATTAATTTAGAGGCATAGCATCATTGCCATTTCTTATATCCCTATAGAAATCTTGTTCAAGAATAAGAGGGCATAAATCTACAAAATCCCTTTAGAGGTTAAATAGTAAGTGGTAACCATTCATCTGCATATCTCACTGGACTGACAAGTAGATCCTTAAATAAGTTCACGATTAAGTGAATACCTCACTAATCTTAACCATATCAATCTGAGGACCCTTATAAAGCTGAACACAATAGGCTGCTATCACAGAGGATATGACATGTTTCAGGGAAGAATGCACTCACTACATAGAGAGATATTTTATTTATAATAAAAACAAGAACTTGCATTAATCTAAAAGGGTTTTACAACTCTGAAGCCTCTCACACACATGGTTCACTTCACTCATCAAGGAAATGGAACCATCTCTGGGGTGGAACACAGCAGCTATTTACCAGGGCATCACAACAGTTTAGCTTTGGAAGTACAGAAGAACGCTGTATCATAGACAGTGAGAATTACATGAATTGGCTAGGACAAAATAATTAAAACAATAAAATAAAATAGGGATGTTAAATGCCACGTGACCTCTAATGAACACAAGTAGGCAGGATGTCCATTTTCCATCTCACCCAAAAGACATCTGGCAGCCCATTGTCCCCTACAGCCATGGCAGAACATAGGTTCCATGACGACTCAGAGGAAAGAATGCCACCTATTGAATCAACAATACTATATCAGTGTGTTGGAGATTTTCCCTCCAAAAAATTATCAGGCCAAACTTCATTAGCTTATGAAGTCTGATGGGACGGCAGCACAAAGTGGTTTAGTTCCAGAGTAGATCTAGAGAAGATTTAAGATGCATGCATTAGGAAGACAGTCTGGAAAAACATAACAGCTTAGAAAAGAACAGTCATGAACATTTACCAGCAAAGGTTACCTGCCTGCCACTACCGTTTTTATGTTGGAAAAAATAAACGGTGTTGTACTCACCTTTGAAAGAAAAATTAATTGTCCCTAGGCAAGTGCGTGAAAATTATTGAGCAACAAACAGACATTTCTATAAACACATCCAAAATTATGTACTTATAATTGTGAGAAGAGTCTGATGGGCAGATTTAATGTGCCATCACCAGAGCATCTGCCACATATCTGTATATGTCTGGAGTTAAAAAGGCAGAAGACAATTTTTTGTTAACATGTCAAAGATATGACAAAGAGGGAGGGTTTACAACAGTGACTGTCTAGCTAATCCATAGGGGTCACTTCTATGCCTTATCTGTCTGCATCTGCACACATTAGGACTGGTGTTTCCAAAGGGGTAAATATGGGAGTCAGGCACCCAATTCCCATTGACTTTCACTGATCTAACGGCCCCTGTGAAAATCTCGGCCTTGATTTGTAGTCAATGTTGTGAAGAAAAATAGTGTAGCAGCAAGGCAAATGATCGCTAGTAACATGAGTGAATAGTATGGGTGTAGAGGATAACCACCAGGGTTTCAAGTATTATTTATATGGTACTGAAAATGTGCTAGGCACTTTGCAGACAAATGAAAGAACACAGTTCTTGTCCAAACGTATTTAAAATCTGAACAGATGAGAAATAGATAAAAGATTGCAGATTGTTTTTTCCAAGTAGCAAGTTAATCTACTCTGTTGCAAAGTTAAGCTTCCTCTCTTCTTAACGTGCAGAATAATTACAGGCACAATTAGATTAGCTACAACAGCAGATTACAGTACAGCAGCTTTATTTTATGCAAAATGTGCACTGAATAAAGAGAGGAACAGAGGCAATAAAGTTATAGAAGACTTTAAAATATATGTCTTCAGAGGAAGTCAAATAACCATGTCTGTTAATTAAGATCCATACCTATACTTTCAAGACCACCTTCTATTGACACTTCTCACTTAGCACAATTAAGTTAGTGTGTGGAAGGCTGTGCTGATGGAGAGAAGGCACAGCCTGGAGCACTCTAGTTGGCTGAACTTTAAGAGCACCGAACACTTTAAAGATGCATGTAATTTTACTTGTATCATGAGGATATTAATAATAAATTTACATACTTCATATGATAATTGCTAAGGGACCCAGGGTTCATTTATAAGGTGAGCCATCAGATGGTAAGGTCCACATTTAAGATGCCTAAAAAATCATGATAGTGTGTCACCGGCTAGACACCTGTCATTACTCTGAACATTGAGAATACCACAAACATACCCTTTGCTACTGTAACCTACCCTCTATCCTATCGGCATTTGACTATTTAACCATCTGTTTCATATGGTTATAAACCTAGTCTGTGAGCTCTCTGGGTCATGGATTACCTTTGGTTTACTCTTTTGTATAGCAGCTGGCACTATTGGGCCCTGATCTCTGGATGGGGCATCTAGATTCTACTGTAACAGAAATAAATAAATAGTAATAGTAGCTTGATCATTGCTTCAACATATAATTTGCTGTTACTAAATGTTTCTCCTGGTTATTTTACTAAGGTTTCACCTACAGGTCTCCAAAGTCCTAGAGATGGTTCTTCGCCTTGTGCCTAGCTGCGATTTCAATCACGGCCCTAGTGAGGTCAATACATATGTTTATTTCCCCCTCTTGATTTGCATACAATGAAGGGCAAATTGTAGGTGCTCAGCACATTTTCAGGATCAGACATCTGGTATGTAAGAGTTTCACAAGCATTCCAAGTGCTTGAGCTAGTACTGGAAATACCCAAACTCTCTAGGGTAAAAGGGCCTTTAGACCCATGCCGTCAGATGAGGGAGGGAGTTTTTTGAGACTATCAGAGAAACAAGAAATCTGTAAAATGGTGAACAGGATACTTCCAGTTCCCTGACAACATCCCATTCACAGAAAGGAGCTGTCAAGAAATCACTGGAAATACAGAATTTACATAGAGGAACAATGAAGTTACCATTTGTTACCTACTGAAGCCTCATGTGTCATTCTAAGAAATGAGGGAACAGCAAGAAATCTGCTGCAAAAAGTGAATTTGGAGCCTGTCTGAAGAAACCACCCTGTGAAATACAAGTAAATGAAATGAGTTCAATCTTGAGTGTTAATTAAGAACTTATATTTTACCAATCCTTGAGATAACAAGATATAGTTACAGGTCAAGTATAGGGCAGTGCCCAGCAAATGATGATGAGTATTGGCCAAATTGCTCCAGAATGTGTTTACATGTGGTTTCAAGATACGTTATCATCAGTTCTCAGTCGGTGCTGAGAGACTGACATCACACAAGTTAATAGTTATTTTCATATAGATTTTAAGTCCAGAAGGGACCGAGAGATCATCTAGTCAGATCTCCTGTATCTCATAGGCCACCCACCCCATCCAGCACCCGCACACTAAACCCAACAAGCAAAACTGGACCAAAGTATTGTGGCTCACAGAAAACTAGCCTATGTTGTGCCACAGGCAGAGAATATGAGGGACCAAGGTGCACCAATGCCCAGAGTCCCTGCAATTGGATGGATTTTCGTGTCTGTTGAAGAAAAGAGATGGGAGGTGGAGGATTCTGTGTTCTTAGTATTTTGGAATTTGCCCTTCCCCCTGTCAGAAAGAGACTGGGTTTAAGTAGCCCTCTTCCACTTAAATTATTCCAGATTTCAGAGATCCACAGGGCAAAAATTCTCTTCCTCCACTGCAGACCCTTTATCCATAGTATGGGTCCATAGTGCATATTCTGCCATGTCCAGTCATTGCAGTGGGAGTTCTGGGTGCTCAAGGGATGCATGATCAAAGATTTAAAGAAAGATCTGAAACTTTTACCATTGAGAAGGATGACTTAAAAAATTCTCGAAGCTAAATTAACCATGCCTTCTTTAAAGTGGCTTATAAGGTAAAATCCTGCCATACCCACTTGCAACTCGATGGCCTCATAAAGCCTAAAAGGGAAAAAAGTTGGTGGATTTCCATTACAGTGTGAGATGCAGGACGTGACAAGTTCAACATTCAATGCGAAAGATGCGTGCCAAGAGGACCCCATTTTGCCACTGTAGAGGAAGAATTTGGGGTCATGGCCAATGGCCCATATGAATACAATATTCAAACACCTTGAGTAAGGTGAAGTACAGTGGTTGTAGAAGCTAATGTAGCCCTCAGAGAGTCTCACACATTTGAAGACAGAACTTGGCTAACAACATTGAATTAGGTTCCTAATCAGGATTATTTTACTTGAAAGAAACTCAATATAATTAATCCATGTCGCAAAACACTACAATAAGGATGTATTTACATACTAATGATTTCCATATAAGGAAATCTGACCAAGTCAACAGCAGAACTAAACATTGCACACCAATTTCCTCTAACAGTCAATGTAAAGTTAATGTACCATATATTTAGAATTTGTGTCATCAAAACTTACAGCAGGAATATTACAACCTCTATGAGGAAAAGATACACTTGAAAGCCAGTCTGGGTTAGTGGGTTACAGCAAGGAGGAAGTCAGGAGAGCTGACTTCTATTCCCAAGTTTGTCACTGACCTACCGTATGTCCTTGGATAAGTCACAGTCTCTCTGTTTCCCCACCTGTAAAACATCAATTATTGTTGCTTCTCTTTGGAGTGTATCCCCTATGCTATATACATATAAAGTGTTGTTATGCATAAAACCCCAATTTGGTTCAATGTCTAGGCAACATGCCTTACACCATTAAAGTTCTGAAAATACAGCCTTTCAAGTGTGCTTCAAGCTGCTCTATAAAAATGCCATCATGTGGTTACATTTTTAGTGTGTCTAAATGATTTACAGACCAATTTACTAGTATAAACTGCCAGCACTACAAATCTCATCTGGGATCAGAGAGTCAAGCTGGGTTCCTTCTTAGTAGTACATCCTCCCATCTGAAAGATTCTGTGGCTCAAATTCTACTAATTCTACTATTTCAAATTCTACTGCTACCCCTGTGCAAGTCCAGTGAGTTCCATGGGGCTGCACAGGTGAGGCAGAGGGCAGAATTTAGCTATGCAACTGGATTTTAGTTAGCAGTTCTGTTGGCGAGGCACTAAGCCAGAAAAATATTCTGCTCTCTATGCTCACAGTGCTAGCAGAAGTGTATTTAAAAAATCCTTCATTTTGTCACTGAGTCAGCTGATATGACTGAGTATGTGCTAGGAGCAGAAATGTTAAGTGAGATACTAACAATTTTACATCATCTCTTTTCAGAGTAGAACTCTACTTAAAAATGTAAAAAAGTCTGCAAAAGTAACATGAAGGCCAAATCTGACATATTTGATGGCATCTCTCCCCCTCCCCTCCTACTGCTGTATAGCACTTGACATCAGATGGTAAACTCTTTGATGCAGGTGCCTTATCTGGGATTTTCCCTCCCTTTATACAGCAGCCTGGATCTAGCTGGGGGAGAATTCCTATGGTGCAGGAACTGAGTAAAAGTCCCCTTTGCAAGCTATGCTATAGGGGGCATGCTGGTACCCTGGAGTGAGCAGAGACATAGTAGATGGTTCTACAGACATTTTGGGTGATACAGGGCTTCCTAAGTTTAGCCAGGGACCCTTTTGTCCTCTGCAACAGCCCAGAATCAGGAGGATGCTAAGGCGATTTAAAGCCACCTTCACTCCCAAATACCCCTGTGATGAGAGTTATGTGCTGCACCTCTTCGAAACACCATAAATCCTCTTGCCTAGTCTTCTTGTGTGTTTGTTTGGCACCCAGCACACCGGGAACCCACTCTTGATTGGGGTTTCTCAACACCATTGCAATATAAACATTCAATATTTGTATTTTTATTATGAACAGGGAGGAGTGAAATTACTAAATGGCTTCTGCTGAAAGGGTAGCATTTGCAGTATCCCCTTAATCTAACTTTCACCTCTTCCCCTTTTACAGAATAACTCCTCTTCACTCAAGACAAGTATGGTGAAATAAGTATACAACCAGAAAAGAAAGACATTTACAACGCCTGGTTAATAAAAATCAGAATAAAATTGGGGTTTGGTCAGTCTGTTTTTACTCATATTTTAGGGTAATTTAGACTCATGGCTACCAATGAAAAGATCTGTATACACACACACACACAAATGCACACCATGCCATTTAATATTACCATGCACTCCATTTAGATGTCAAAAAATAAACACCTTCTACACTTCTGACAAACTCCATTCTCTGAAAATGTTACCATGACTTGAGTGATTCACTCTCTACTAGTCAAATGTCACAAAATTTTGTCCTGTATCAATTCTAACACTGCATTACACATCATTGTTTTCTAATAAAACTTATATGATCCTGAAACATTATGGGGATAGCTGCATTTATTCACATCAGAGATCTGGGTATATTATTAAAATGTTAAGAACAAGAACTATTGCATGTTTGCAATAGTGATCTTCAAATCCAAATCTTAGACTTTTTAAAGCTCATTTTACCCAAAATGTCAAAAGATCTCAGTCCATAAGACTGTCTACCTGCTTGCAAAATTACAATAAAGTAATTGTTTAAAACACTGCTAAAAAGAGTCCTATGAAACAAACAAAACCCCAAACATTTCCGATCTGCTCTTCAAATGATGTCTGCTTCCTAAAGGGGGAAAAAAGATCTCTGCAATGCCTTAGCTATTTATCCTATCAGCATGGCATCTGACCACTCCTGGGGACATCTCCTCCAGATTCTGATCAGGATATTTGAACAGCCAAGGAGATTGCCTCCAAGGCACTGAGCCGAATATTTCCTGGTGCAGGACTGGGAGCTTAACAGATGCTGGGTGGACACTAATGAAGTGCAGATATAGGTTGCGATTTTCAAAGCCAACTGGGGGACTTAATTCTCATTAAAACTAATGGGATCTAAATTCCTTAGCCAAGTTTGAAAATTTTTAATCATGATCAATAAAGCTCACTATTAAACACTTCACCATGAAATCACAAGGTGGGATCTTCAAAAGTATTTAAGTGACTTAGGAGCACAAGCCCCACTGGGACTTGTGCTTCTAAGTCTCTTAGGCAGTTCAGAAAACTCCACCCCAAACATTTTGTTTTAAGGAAGCTTCAATATGGAACACAACATGAGCCCAATTTTAAAAATTCATGTGAATAGACAGCTTGAATTCTAAGTGCACACAGGATGTCCACTGACTCTTGAGGTTTACAGAAATCAAGCTATAAATCCATAAAAGCGAACGTTTATATGGACAGAAATCTTAACTAGAGCAGTCCAGGGTGTGTTATTTAGAAATAATACAAATCATGGGTTTGATTCTGTGAGCACTTACTCATGTGGCTAGTCCCACTGAAGGCAATGAGTAAGGACTACTGACATGGACTAAAGGATTTAAAGATTGGGCATACTGTATAACATTCAGTTGAATTACAAAACTGACTATAATACTTCTACAGCCTAAGTCTTACGATGTTGTCTTTGCCCATTCTCTTTCATTTGCACCAAAAAAGACAAGAGCATAGTTTATGGAGTACACTTTTACGTACACATTCCACAAGGAAGTGTGCATTCCCTAGATCACAAAATGTGACGTTTTTCCTGATCCAACCAATCTTTTTTTGCAATAGCATTTATCTTGCCTGATCCAATTTTCCCCTACAAATCAGAATAAATATCAAAGTAATCTAATCCACAACACACAGAATGAAGAAAAAAATTGCTTACATGCCACGAGAAGGAATTATTATGAACTGAATCTCAAATTTTTTTCCCAACACATCAACAAAATAGAAAGACAATAGATGGCAAAGATAACAAAATTAATTAAATGCTTATAAAAACTAACATGCACTCTCTCTCTAACTTCCCAACAGACACCCCCATCTGGAATTTATTTTTTTTAGGACACTCACTGCTTCTCACAGGTTCAATGTTACCCATTTCACATCATTTAACTATTGAAAGCTCTTGAAATTCCGGATCATAGAAGCCAGAGCCAGTGTATTTCACAGTGATGCAGCTAATGTGTCAGACTTGTAAAATAGCTCTTAGTGGTAGACCTCCATTTAGAAAAAGACAGAAACTAGCTTTAAATACTTAAGGCTTTAATATCTAGTCCATTATGCTGCAACAAGGTCTTGTAAAGAGTCAATTATGGGATACTTCTGATTTGATCCACATGCAAGGGAAATCCGCTTCTTTGCCTTTAAATCCCCATAGTAAGTGTCCTGTTTAAATAATTAGTGACACTTTTTCTTTGATCAAATTGATTCACATTGTTATTCTTTTATGTTAATTTAAAACCTAATCCACATAAAATGCTAGACAGCTCTTAATCCATCCTTCAGAGAGCTTTCTGCAAAAGGAACCGTCATGAGATTTTCCAGAAAACACTACAGGTTAAAACCATCAACTAATTAATTTGAAATGAAGTGTTACTTTGTGCCCATTGTGAATCACAAATCAAAATGATATTAGAAGCGTGGTTAAGCGCTGCAGCAGTTTAAAAATTGCTGCTGAGTTGAAGTGCAAAGTTACCTACCATTATCACATGAACATAGCTCAGAGATTTAAAGCACGAAGCCTGAATTTGTGGGTTGCCTGCGCAATACAAATAAATGGGGGTTAATTTTGGAAAATTTTAATAAATTGCATCTCTAATGACTAATATTATGGCTAACATCTTTGTTCTCTAGTCAAAGTCCAACTGTTTGAGTTATTTGGAAGTTTAAGCAATAGCAAGGCAATCTTGTTTCAAGCGTAGGTGAAAATCATACACACAAACACAATCATCCTTATGGGTGAAGGAATGCTTAGGTCAGGGCAGACCAATTAAGGAGCAGGGGGGCAGGCTGATGAATCCATGACCACTAGGAGTCCACCCATCATTTCTCCATCCCTGGACAGGGGAGGGGTGTGAAGCCTGTAGAAGCTATTACAACTGCAGAAGTGGTCATGGATGAAGTAGCAAAATTCCTTCCTCCTTTGTTCCCATTAACCTTTCCAGTACAGAGTCCAGTTACTTGCAAAGCCCAGCACCCTTTCATATGACCTAGAGTTAGAAAGAAACAAATCCTTATCATGTGCATGCCTTTGTACTGATTAACAGATTTCTGTGAATCTATGCATGAGGAGTTGGCAATATAGTTAAACATAGAAGAGTTATACTTAGATTATTGCATAGATATGAAAATTATGTACTGCTCCATAAATTCAGACAAATCCGTGAATTCAGTAAATTACATCAGTTCTGTCCCTGTTGTACACATTCAAGCAATGTGTACACTAAAGTAAAAGATCAGCGGTGACAAGGTAGACCAAGGATTACATGGAAATGCACAATAGAAGCAGAATTGGAAGCTATCAAAATGGGAAGAAGCTAAGACTGCAGCAGGAGACCAGCAAAGATGGCCAACAGTGGTGAAGGAAGGCCTCAGGGAATAGAGAGGCAAAAGAGAGAAAGTAAAAAGATCAGCTACACACTGAATAGAACACAAACTGATAGTTTCTAGATAGTTGAGTTAAATTTTGCCCTCACATGAGGTTGCATGGATGCAAGCAAGGGCAGAATTTTGTCCTACAACAGCAGCATTGCTACCTAATATCAAGAGACAACAATGGAACATTGCTCTCCTAAAACGCTGTATCATTTTTCTTCCAAAAGGTTTCAAAGAACAGCTTTTAAATCCTATCAGATCTTCCATGGTTACATTTTTTCTATAGCATTATTTCACCTGTTAAAAAAGAAAATAAAAATATAGTATGTTCTAACTATTGTGAAACATTTAAAGAAAAGATCAGATGACTGTGTTTAATTGCATGGCAAAATCTCTGAGCAATTGTTCTATAAAATGATGTATGTGAACATAACCACTTTAACAAATTAAGTTTGAGATGAAAGACATGCTCAGCATCCTTGCTGAAAAGCTAGGTCTTGAGGCCCTCTACTGTTCACATAATGTACTGTGGAGATGACATGTTTAGAATGTTATTTTTTCCCAACACAGAAAAGGCGATAGATTTTTCCAACAATGCATTTATTTTACCAAATTATTTGAAACTTTCCAAACCCAAAATTGTTAGTTAATGAAAAGGCTAATAAAAATCACTGTCATAGAAGCTGCTTAAATATTTAGCTGTCTGGTGTCAGTAATATCAGTTACTTTGTTCCCTTACTGTTTCATGGGGAATGGAGTAAACCCAAAGGAAAACACTCTCATTACTTCTCAAATACATAAGAATGTAATAATGGCTATACTGGGGTCAGACCAAAAGTTCATCCAGCCTAGTATCCTGTCTACCGACGGTGACCAATCCCAGGTGTCCCACAGGAAGTGAACCTAACAAGTAATGATCAAGTGATCTCTCTGCTGTCATCCATCTCCATCCTCGGACAAACAGAGGCTAGGGACACCATTCCTTACCCATCCTGGCTAATAGCCATTTATGGACTTAGTCACCATGAATTTATCCAGTTCTCTTTTAAACGCTGTTATAGTCCTAGCCTTCACAACCTCCTCAGGCAAGGAGTTCCACAGGCTGACTGTGCGCTGTGTGAAGAAGAACTTCCTTTTATTTTTTTAACCCTGCTGCCCATTAATTTCATTTGGTGGCCCTAGTTCTTACATTATGGGAACAAGTAAATAACTTTTCCTTATTCACTTTCTCCACACCACTCATGATTTTATATACCTCATCAGATCCCCCTTAGTCTCCTCTTTCCAAGCTGAAAGTAATAGCCTCTTTAATCTCTCCTCATATGGACCTGTTCACAAACCCTAATCATTTTAGTTGCCCTTCTCTGAACTTTTTTCTAACACTAGTATATCTTTTTTTGAGATGAGGAGACCACATCTATTCGCAGTATTCAAAATGTGGGCATACCATGGATTTATAATAGGGAAATAAGATTTTCTCCTTCTTATTCTCTATCCCTTTTTGAATGATAACATTCTGTTCGCTTTTTTGACTGCTGCTGCACACTGGCGTGGACGTCTTCAAAGAACTATCCATGATGACTCCAAGATCTCTTTCCCGATTAGTTGTAGCTAAATTAGCCCCCATCATATTGTATGTATGTTTGGGGTTATTTTTTCCAAAGTACATTACTTCACATTTATCCACATTAAATTTCATTTGGCAATTTTGTTGCCCAATCACTTAATTTTGTGAGATCTTTTTGAAGTTCTTCATAGTCTGCTTTGGTCTTAACTATCTTGAGCAGTTCAGTGTCATCTGCAAACTTTGCCCCCTCACTGTTTACCTCTTTCTCTGGCTCATTTATGAATAAGTTGAATAGGATTGGTCCTAGGACTGACCCTTGGGGAATAACTATTAGTTACCCCTCTCCAGTCTGAAAATTTACCATTTATTCCTATCCTTTGTTCCTGTCTTTTAACCAGTGCTCAGTCCACAAAGGATCTTCCTTCTTATCTCATGACAACATAATTTACGTAAGAGCCTTTGGTGAGAGATCTTGTCAAAGGCTTTCTGGAAATCTAAGTACACTATGTTCACTGGATCCCCCTTGTCCACATGTTTGTTGATCCCTTCAAAGAACTCTAATAGATTAGTAAGACATTTGCTTTTACAGAAACCATGTTGACTTTTGCCCAAAAATTTATGCTCTATGTGTCTGACAGTTTTTATTCTTTACTATTGTTTCAACTAATTTGCCCAGTAGTGATGTTAGACTTAGGCCCATCTACACGACGCGTGAAAATCGATTTTAGATACGCAATTTCAGCTACGAGAATAGCGTAGCTGAAATCGAAATTCTAAAATCGAGTTACTCACCCCTCTTCACCGCGCCGAATCGATGTGCGCGGCTCGCCATGGTCGAATCCGGAACTCCGTTTGTTTTGGTGGAGTTCCGGAATCGATGTAAGCGTGCTCTGGGTTCGATATATCCCCGTCTAGACGAGACACGATATATCGAACTCCGAGCTTTCGATTTTAACGCGCCGAAATGGCGCGTCGTATAGACGTGGCCTTAGGGTTGGTAATTGCTGGGATCATCTCTAGAGCCCTTTTTAAATATTGGCGTTACATTAGCTGTCTTCCAGTCATTGGGTACAAAAGCTGATTTAAAGGACAGGTTACAATTCATAGTTAATAATTCCGCAATTTCACATTTGAATTCTTTCAGAACTCTTGGGTGAATGCCATCTGATCCCGGTGATTTGTTACTGTTAAATGTGTCTTCTGAGCCTGATGTTATTATATCATGCCAAATTGCTTTTCCTTCAAGATCCTACATCACTTTGCCCCTGCCTACATATCTAACCTCTACCCCCAGTACCCTCATCTCTGCCACTGATGCCAGTTTTATATACAAACATACATAAATACATACACACACACACACGCGCACGGTGGTTATGCTGCTTTCCCCATAGTGGCCAGAATTTCACTCAGTGTTATTTCATTTGTAATTATTAGCAGAGGGGCTTTTTTTTGTGAATTTGGAAACAATATCATGCAAATTTCAGAAACATAAATTAAGAATCTCCATTTGAAGGTCAGTATTTCAGTAAATCTGCTCAGGAAATTGGTATCTTCTTACTCAAGTTTGTGGCAAACAAGTGAACTAGGATCATTCAAATCAAAGAATTGGCTGATTTCTCTAACTAATGTAAATGCTGTCTGACACTTTCGGCTACTATTTAGTTCTTGCATGGATCACTCTGGCTATTTTTCTTCTCTGCTAACTGTGTGTGTAACCCAAAAGACCTAACTGGGGAATATCGAATTGAAAACATTAAGACCAACTCAAAACTGGGGCAGAAGACATTTCTAAACATTTCTTGGTGTAAATCATCACTGGTTACATCTGCAGTATCTAGACTCAATAACCACATTTAATCATTTTGTTAAAAGTGCAAAAAAACGAAATCACAAGTGTTCTCCTCTTCAGAATGATTGTGTGTAGCTAATGCTGCTGGTAGAAACCCTTAAAGAATGTTTGGGCGCATTCACTCTTGTAACAATTTAAGAAATTTGTTAACTCATGATTTACCCAGACTGATCATTGCCCAGTAAATCAAAGAGTCTTGAAGACAAACATTGGTTCATAGATTTTAAGGTCAGAAGGACCATCATGATCATTTGGTCTGACCTGCACATTGCAGGCCACAGAACCTCACCTGTCCACTCCTACAATAGAGCCCTAACCTCTGGCTGAGTTACAGAAGTCCTCAAATCATGATTTAATGACTTCAAGTTACAGAAAATCCACTATTTACACTAATTTAAACCTACAAGTGACCCGTGCTCCATGCTGCAGAGGAAGGCGAAACCACCTCCCAGGGTCTCTGCCAATCTGACCCAGGGGAAAATTCCTTCCTGACCCCAAATATTGTGATCAGTTAGACCCTGAGATGCTGAGGCTGTAATTGTGTGCCTATAATCAGACACAATTCTGTATCATTTTCTTTGGAGGTTGCCCCATTGAGTCCTGCAAATAATACTGAGAACCTCAAACCTTTTAACATGATCTTAAGCTACCAATTTATTGTGCTCATTTTCTCTTTACAGTGGAGTCATTTATATACATGTGATCTGGTTTTATATGCCATTTAGAGCTTTGAGAAAGAAATTGTGTAGTAATTCCATGCGGATAGATATAAATACATTTTCTTCTTCTATGAGGCAATTCTATATTTGCTGGTTTTATATTTCTGAGCTTACTAGGTCTGGTTTTACAGTAAAGACTAATTTCAAGATGGAAATGACCTTCCTGTCCCCCACCTCCAATGCATTAACGAAATGCCACCCAAAGTAGGCCCTGAGATGCCTTACAGGATTTCCATTTCCTTGGCATTAAAATGTATATGGAGCTCAATAGCTGACAGCCACATCCTTGAGTACATCTTATTACAAAAGCTAAAATAATAATCTCTGAAGTAGATAGTGCATTGGTCATGAGCATCAGCTGCTAAAAGGGGGAGGGATAGCTCAGTGGTTTGAGCATTGGCCTGGTAAACCTAGGGTTGTGAGTTCAATCCTTGAGGGTACCACTTAGGGATCTGGGGCAAAAATCAGTACTTGGTCCTGCAGGATCTGGGGCAAAAATCAGTACTTGGTCCTGCTAGTGAAGGCAGGGGGCTGGACTTGATGACCTTTCAAGGTACCTTCCAGTTCTAGGAGATGGGAATATCTCCAATTATTTAAATCATCTTGCTGGAATAACAATGCATTTACAAATGGACTGTCTCTGTCACAGTAAAGATGTCAAAATGTGACTAGTCATAGCTTGGAATTAATAATCTGTTTATCGAGGTACTTCTGGCCTCCAATACAATAGTATCTGAGCACCACAAATATTCATGAAGTTATCCTCTCAACATCTTATGAGGTTGGGAAATAGTGCCGCAGTTTTCAGACAAAGTTATTTGCCTAAGATCAGAAGGTACTGTTGGTGGCAGACCTAGGAACTGAATCTAGATCTTCAAAGCTTAAGGCCAGTGCCTTAACCACCAGACTTATTCCAGCAGGAAATCTAAATGAAACCAACACCATACGAAGACTAAGCATTAAGAAAAACTTGGCTAACCATTTATGTAGTTTAATACAGTGCAAAGGCTAAATGTTGCAAAGATAAGAAAAAAGGCCTCTCTTAGAGAAGACTCTCTTCAAGGCATAGAGCAGCAAACACAGGTGCTGCGCCCACCTTCATGGAAAAAGGCATGGTTTAGAAGCACATACAACGCCCCCGAGGCAAGCATCATCTGCCTGGTGGGAAGCTTTCCAGAAAGTTACAAAAGTGCTAGTCAGTTCTCAGGGACTCACACATGCATGTCCATGAGAAAGAGTGGGTGCAGCAGAGAATACTTATCAGTATTCACACTCACCTCCACGCACAGGTGGGAAACACTAAAGATGTTACAAATCAAGAAACAGTTTCAGGGAATAAATGTGTAATGATATAAAAGCAGGGAAGCAGTCGGGAGAACCCTGAGTAGCACAAGCACTCTCTGCCTTAGGTTTTCTGATAGTCCCCATCCCTGTAATACCTTAGTGCTGTAAATAGAGGTGCTTGTCTAACCCACTGGTGTGTGCCAGGAGATATCATGATCTTCATTAGGTTACTAATTGTTCTTTGTTCCCAAATGGCTCCGTTATTTTGCCAGGTGAGGTGAATGGTACAACTTTGTCAGAGGAGTGTTACTTTCCTTTTGAGTTGTTTTTTAATAATGTCTGTTCAATCGCAAATTAAATTCATTGTCCTAGCCAGGGCCTAGATAGCCTGCCCTTGACCATTATGCTCCTTTTGGAGGTATTAAATCTTGGCAACATCCATTGCAGTTCCCACTTAAGCTGAAGTAAGTACATGTGCAGAAGGGCTCTGTCAACATATCGGAGTGGAAAGATGTTTGGATTAGCTAAGAAAACCTATTTCAAATCTCAGATTATAAAATGTCCTCCTAAATCCTAATTGCAACTTTCATCTTGCGTCTTAGACCTTGCCACCAGCTGATGTCCCGATATGGATCAAGTGTTTAGTTTGATAAATGCGGCTTACTAGGCTCTTGGTATTGCTGACTGACAGAGTAGCTGAATAGGATCCAGGCTTCTAAAGGTGATTATCTGCCTAAAGAAGGAAGAAGATGAGCATAGGACAACCTTGTTTGTCATTTTGCGCACTTAATCAGACAAAGCTCATAATACTAAGAGCTTCTCTGTACTATCAAAAATAAAACAAAAGCAGCTTTCAAACAAATTACACTACCATTTTACAGGGGAAAGAAAAATCTATGAGCATGCATCCCTTGGTTGCTATTTTCCTGCAAAAGTAATTACAGTCTGAACACTAAATCAAACTCACAAAGGCTCATTTCCTTGGAGTGGTTGAATTCGGAGTTTATTACAGCTAGAGTTCACTATATAATGCACGTAAAGTGGCACTCTTATTATAAACAACATGTAGCCAGATAGAAAGTCAATAGATAGAAGTCCAGTCCTTTTAGTACAAATTGTTACACAGCATAGAAACAAATATAATGCCTCTTTGGGAAGATGCAAGCCTGTCAAAGCCACATCACCAATGCCTCCTAACTATATTAAGATAATACCAAGGGTATATGTTAGTTACTTTATCTTTGCCTTGGTACAGAGGGTGCATAATGTGATTCTAATGCAATATGATCAAATTTATTTCCCACTTTATGAATTTAATTTATGAAGCATTGTATTTAAAAAAAGCCTCTGAGCAATGTTCCGTTCCATACTCCATTCAGCTTTATTCATTGCTGAATGCAAAAGAAGGTTAGAATTATTTATTTTCACAAAGTTATCTTTAGTTTCAAAAGAGGGAAACAAGTTTAAATCAAGAAAATCTGTTTTTTTCTTGGATCCTTCTTTAGAGTTAGTATATCACCTACCTCCATGTTACAATCTATTTTCTAAACATTCTGTGATGTTTAATTTGTGTTTCTTTAAATGAGAGTTTGTTAAACTGATTTAATTCCATCATAAATGTAAATTGAGCATCAATAGCTGATATAACGAAATTAAAAACCTTTTTCAGATGGTCCTCTCTTTAAGTCAAAAAAACAAACACCACCTTTCGCTGGCATTTGAAAAACAGGCTGGGATTATAACTGAATTTTAAGATTTGAAAGCCATTCGGTGAATCCCTCTTGTAGCACCACTGTAAAGAAACACTGAAAGACAGTATTAAAAGTACCTGAGTGACAGTGCTTTAATAGTGGGGCTTCAAAAAGAATGAGAGAAAAGAAATTTTAGTTAAGCAAAATGCGTCATATCCACAGAAAATCGAGAGTCGGATCCTATAATTTATACACATGCAAAACTCCCCAACATTAGTTATTGCTGTTGAGTCTTAACTTGGTCATTTTTTTTTCATAATGTGAAGTCCCAGTCTTCACTTGTACATTATACATGTCAAACTACTTAAGTAAACAGTGAGCATAACACAGGGATAAAACTAATTTTCAAAATACGGGCCATTTCCTACACACCCTTAGCCATGTGAGTAGACTTTACTCACACAAGCATTCCCATGGACATGAGCAGCACTACTAACATGAGTAAGGCTTGCAGGATCTAACCCTAAAGCTGGAAAGCAGCACTTAATGGCCATATACTGGCCTCACAAGTCAAGTATTTCAATTCACAGAAAGTCCAAAACATTTGATCAGCAAAATTGTCAGAAGGAAGCATTGCAAAATGGGATCATATGGAATTTTAAATCCTGTTACCAATTTTCAGTCAGAAAGGCTTAATCTATATCCTGCCTGATAAAATATTTGGAGAAAAAAGGAAATATACAAAGATTTCTGTTTTCTTAAATAAACGTTTCTTTCAAAATAGGCATCAAGCACAAAGAAATCATTCTGATGCATTTCAGAGCTAAAGCATTTTGTCAATTCTCAACTTCAAACCAAACAACCTCCCAGTGTTTTGTAATCACACCTAATTATGCATTTAAATCACTAGGAGGATAAAGCAGTTATACTTGTAATGGTATTTGTCCTACTTTGAACATTACCAAACTGTTTTGTCTAATCCTTTAGGGAACACCATAATGAGGCTCATCCAGTGGCTTCAGCTAGTTAGGAAGGCAAAATAAAAGATTTAGCTCCTCAGTCTGTCTCTAAATCTTCTAAGTGAAAGATGATTTACAGTTAAGCTAAGAAAAATGTGACCACTCTTGAGTCTGGAAAGTCTCAATCTGATTTTAGCAATCTTAAATTACGACAAGAGATTGTGTCTCACTAACTATAGATTTGCTTACCTAAGGAATCAGCATCTGTTGCAAAACATGCATCAAGTTATAAAGGTTCATAGTTTTCTAGGGCTTCAAACACGGGAAGATTTTCAGTGTTAGCACTAGAAATAATTTTTAGAACAGGCAGGGACAAACTATATGTAGAAACATATTAGCCTGAACCCTGGAATAACACTGTCAGCTAGATAAGAATGATGTCTCATCCCCTCCTCCAGTATGGCATAAATCAGACAAAATATCTGTAATTTTCAGAAGGAGAAAAAATGGTGTGTTCAAATATTTTAATGGGCATATTAATAAAAGTAGAGACAGAAAATGTACTAGTAAGATACAGCATGAAACATGATTGAGAACAGTCTGTCGCTTAAAGTATTTGGTGAAAAAAGAAAACTGCTGAAACATTACAATATAAACCTTGAATGCTGCAAGGCATTTCCAGGTGGTTAGAGTTCATTTTCCTCTTAAAAAACATATTTAAACATGAGATTTAAAAATGAAGCAAAACAAAACTTCAAACCACCCAAATTCTGAGGCAAGAAAGGGGATGGGGGTAATGTGAAGCATTCACCTTGTACCTCAGACTCAGCTGTACTGAGCTTTTGGGCTTCTCTCCCCCTTAGTTGGGGGTCCTTGTTCTACCATGGCCCAGCAGTTGCACCTTTCCCCAGTAAGTCCTGTGAATCAGCCCTGAAGCCATTGATAACTATATTTCAAAAGTTCTCAGTATCGACAACTGGGATTAGGCTTTCAAGACAGCTCAGCACCCAGCTCCTCCCATTGCAAATAATGTAAGCTGTTGGGTACTGAACAGTTTTGAAAATCTGGTCACTAAATGGAAGTTGTTGGGTACTGATCCCTTGAAAATCCAACTACCATGGTATAAGAGTAGGGGGTCTGGGGCTTGGAGGGGCAATAGCTGGCAGTTCATAGAAGGGTAGCATCTATGTTTCAGCAGTGAGGGATGAGGGGTGTTTCCGTGGGAGGTTCAGGTTAACAACACACAAATCTCCAAATGAAGACGCAGAGGTTGGCTTGCTTACGTGAACTGCAGGGACCAGTTCACAACCAAACCCTGCACAATTCACGAAACCTGGGAAAGACGGCAACAGCCAGAACAGAAGCTGGGGCCACCCGGAGGGTGTGGAGCCATGTTTAACAAATCGTTAAGGTAAAAAAAAATATTTTCAAGGTGTAGCTACCAAATATATAATAGACTTGATTCTCCTAATTGGTTTTGCACTGGTGTTAGCTTCTTTTCTTCACTCCTCATCTACACTGGGGTAACCGAGAGGAAAATGAGGCTCAATATTTAAAAATAAACGTAAAGATACAGAGTGCTGATTCTTCGCTGACAGAGACCTTTCAAAGCCATCCCTAGGAAGGGGCAAAAGTAATAACGACTCCTGATCCCAGTACCTTGAGCTTTTGGGGACCCTGCAGTCAAAGCACATACCTGCTTCTGTATAGGAATTCCCCTCAGCCTCAGAGCTCCCCACTGTCTACAAGACCTCCTGGAACCTTGAGACCCCAGGGACACCTGATGTTGAGTAGCTTTGGATTATTACTCATTCTGATGCAAAATGGGAGGAGATGGGCCACAAGCCATCAGAACAGGCCACCTTGGGAGGAAAAAGGTTGGGATGTTATTCCACAAAAAGCCCTGCAACAAGTAGGACACGATGCCTTTGAAGTTCCAAAAATTAGTTAAAATGATCCTGCTACACTGGCATTTGCAAATGGCTAATGTGTGTGTATAAAATAATATTATGTCGTTTCACTGCATCATGTGTTTCACTTGGCATTGGTAAATTCCAGTTAGAAGGGTTTAATACAGGGCTCTCCAAAAGAATGAACCTGCACTGTGCCTTCTGAGATGTTTTGAGCACCCTCAACTCCCACTAGGAGCCCCCCTAATTTCAATGTTTCTTGCAGTACTGGGGCCTTTAATCCTACCAGGCTGCAAACTGGTGATTGGGTCACCAATACCAGTCTTCTCATCTCTCCTCCCCTCCCATGGTTTGAATCCGTTAAGTGCTGTGGATTTATAAAGCCACAAAAAGGTAAATTTCTCAGGATTTCAGATGCTTCTCTCATCAGACAGCACAAAGTTTAGGGCCTAACTGTCCTCCTAAGATCCAGAGAGGAGACTCTGTGAATGGATTATATCCTTTGCTCACAGAAGTGATGAGAAGGCTTCATACCACCCTCAGCACTTTTCAACCCTTCCTGGAGAATCATCTGTGTGGTCGGGAATTCACAGCTGAAGAAAGGGTTATTCTGAGCCTGCAGGGGACAGTCAGATTGGTTGATGGGCCATGTCTCATCCCTTCAAAAGCCCAGAGGGGAACCTATATAAAAGGCAATGTAGATTGTGGCTGCATTCACTTCCTGGTGGTTCCCCTCTTCATTTTATTAAAATTATTTGTATTATGGTAGCACCGAGAGGCCTCAGCTGAGATCAGGTTGAGACCCCATTGTGCCAGATGCTGTACTGAGTAGAGATAGGAGTACCTGTGGCACCTTAGAGACTAACAAATTTATTTGAGCATAAGCTTTCGTGGGCTACAGCCCACTTCTTCGGCTGTAGCCCACGAAAGCTTATGCTCAAATAAATTTGTTAGTCTTTAAGGTGCCACAAGTGCTCCTGTTCTTTTTGTGGATACAGACTAACACGGCTGCTACTCTGAAACCTGAGTAGAGATGGCTTCTGTCTTGAAGATCTTCCAATCTAAATAGATAGGAAAGACAACTGGAGGGAAGGAAGGGCCATACTACACAAGTAGAGTGAAAAAACATAATTGTTTACAAGCATTGTGTTAGTTCCACCTTATTTGGTTGTTTGTTTTAACGTTTTAGATAGTGTTTTGTTGGGAGAGGTTAGCTAAGCAGAAAGACAAAAAGGAGTATGGAGTGCAGGGGACGAGAGAGTGAATGGAGCAGGGAGGGCAAGTTGACTGCAGGAGGGTTTTCCTCTGCACAGCACCCCTGGGAGATGTGAACAGCACCATTTACTTTTTCAGTTTTAAATATTTTTCAGCTGAGAAAGCTGGTCCTTAACACTAAAGGAATTAAATATTCCTTCTTAGCAAGGTTTCCAAATAGCACTAGAACATTTCTCATTTGTTTTTCCTTCAGGAGCACCATGTCCCCCAAACTTATCATGCCCCAAAAGGATCCGACCATTTCATTTTTGCTCCCTTTCTTGAGGCCCCAGAAATTGCAGCCATCTTCCTTGCAGACAAAAAGATCTGGGTGTAACCCCCTTTGGAAATTGACACCACCACCTCTTACTCGGCCTCACGGGTCCTAGTTGAGTGATACAAGGCACTTCCCTCAAAGGATGAGTAGGTTCCCACCATAATGTTCTTAGCCCCAACTGGCCCAGAGCATGAGAGAATAGGAATGGGTATTAAATCAGTGACAGTATCTTTTTATGTGCCACTACTGCATTAGAATCACAGAATATCAGGGTTGGAAGGGACCTCAGGAGGTATCTAGTCCAACCCCTGCTCAAAGCAGGACCAATCCCCAGACAGATTTTTGCCCCACATCCTTAAGTGGCCCCCTCAAGCATTGAGCTCACAACCCTGGGTTTAGCAGGCCAATGCTCAAACCACTGAGCTATCCCTCCCCCCTGATTGTTTTTACTGTGCACTGGCCAACTGAAATGAATAGCATTAATGGGACTCTGCACATTAAGACACAGTATGCAGTAACAGTATGTGATATTGCGTAGAAAGAAATTGCGTTGTGAGAATCAAACGGCTACTAGTGCATCTGAAGTGACAAGGATACTATCCTGTGAGCATTTAGGCAACAGACTGAATTTGTATCATTTACACAATGCAAAGTCCGGACACAAGCGTGGTGGTAACAATGCACAGAAAAAGTACTGCCTGGTATCAGGTCACCGCACTATCCTGCCAACACAAGTGATTCCCTAAGGCCTGGCTGCACACACCGCCTGCTCTTTATGCCTCTGTAACTTCCTGCCTCCCATACAGGGCACGTTTCCTTTAAACAAAAGAATTTAAATGAGAAAAACTGTTGAAAAAGAAAATCAGTTTTTGTTCTGACTTCTAGCTACAAAACAAGGGAATTCAGAGTCAAGGTTACCACTTTGTTTTCTGAGTCTGGTATTTTCATTACATTGTATGTGTGTTTACTCTGTTGTACAGTGCCCTAAGCACTTTGGCAGGGGTGGGGTGCTCTATACAAATACACTTACCATCACTTCCTACTTAGCTGTTATAACCCAGTCTTCATACTGTCATGAATCTCTCTGACATGTCCTCTAGGAACACAATCAGAATTGCATACTAAGGCTTGAACCCAAGAAGCGCTGAGACCTCACAACTGCCAGCGATTTCAGGTTCTGGATCAGGTTTTCAAGGCACAATGTCATGAATAAACAATGGAGGAGCAACTGTCACTCTAAAACGTCCTAGTTCAATAGTTCAAACATTAACATTCCAACTATATGCGTAACTCTTACTCATCTGGAGAAACCCTCTTTGGTTACAATAATATGGTATCTGCCTCCAGGCCTGCAAGGTTAGTGGAAAGTTTTTTGGTTTTTTTTGTTGGTCAAAAAGACAAAAATGTAAAAATCAAAATCCCTAGAGAATATATAAACTGAGACTGAAAGTAATTAATTTTTAAGTCTTAACCCCTGCACACCTATATAGTCCCCCAAGGGGAACTATTTCTTTAAAAATATTTTGTCTTAAGTAGTAAATTCTGCACATTTAGTGGATATTTTATTACTGGTGTCATGCCTAGACAATCATCTAGATACGTAAGCAAGTCTGGTATAACTGACATCATTCTGCAGAAAGCCTCCAAAAAATCCCCAACAGTGTAACAGCACTTGCGAGGCTAGAAGGAAAAGCATGAGTTGAAGGAGGAATGGCTAAGATTGGATCACACAGTATGTTTATCTGTAGAACAAACGAAAATGTTTAGGAAAAACTGAATGTTTCATTCAACTGATGTGAAGGAAAGGTAAATAAAAGGTTACACTTTGCGGATTAGTAGAATGGGTTAATATTCCTGTCCCCCATACTCCTTCCACCCAAAAAATAGACTTCAACAGAAATCTGGAAAAGAAAACTTTTCCATGAATTGTTCAAAGGGCTAAGCTTTGAGAAGTGCTGAGTGGTTTTCAGTTTGAATAGCAGTATAAACACACCTGCTGACACATTATTCTTCTTTTAATGTTTACTTGGAGCTGGTTTTATTTTTTGTTCTGTGACGCTATAGAAAAATATAACTTACAAAGCTTATTTCATTAGTACGTTTTGAATTATCTGTATTTGTCTGTTGATCTGTTCTTGGTTTGTATCTATTCTTCTGCTGTGCATACAAGCGGTCTCTATTATTAGAGAATTAGTATTGATATAACCTGTGAAAAGTTCTGTATAACTAGCCATTAAATGAAAGCATCTCTGAAAACATTACAACTTTTGTGTTAGAGGGTGTAACCTAAATTATAGAGCTAGTGAATATTCTCTTATGTATTATGACTTCATCACATTAATACCATAAGTAAATACTAGATGGAACCTTTATCACACATGAAAAGCCCTTTAATGTTCAAGGTATTATAAAGCTGAAATAATTTTTCTGTTCAATAAAGTGATGACAATGACAAAACAATACAGCGCATAAGTAAGGCAGCTCAAAATGAACAGTTCAAGAGTCCTGTGAAAGCTGTGAATTGTTTGGGCTTTTTCTAAAGGACTTATTTCAATTTGCTTTGAACTTCCTTTTGCTGTGAACAATGATTGTTGGGAACATTAGGAAATCAAGAGATAGTAAATACAATTCATTTTCTAAACTGCAAGGAAACCTCAATCCTCTCCCCACCCCAATCCACCCGCGGGCTCCCAGTACGTCAGAAAGAACTGTATTTTTAAGGGCAGGTAAATCCAACCCAAAGACAGTCCTGAAAACACTTGATTCATGTGGTAATTGATTTCACATGCAGTTTGTCAATCTGCTCACTTTAATTAATCTTGTTGACATAAAGGTCCATTATGATTAACCTAAATAACATTTCAGCTATGAGAAACCTGGGTTCTAATGTCACATCCAAACATTTACTTTAGGAATTTATTGGAACATCAGCAAACACGTTACCTAGCTAGAGGATCAGTAGAGCTGCAGCTCTCTTACTTAAAAGAGTGCCCAAAGCTCTGCGGACTTAAGGAGTTTGTGATTTCACACTTAAAGGGGGCACAATATAAGGCCCAATAGCATTAATACTGTTTTTACACACACACACACACACACACACACACTCTGCTCATTCATTTAAAAAATTGTAGACAATACATAAATTGCTGGTCAAATTTAGCAGAAATTAATACCTAAAAGTTATATGGCAATTATTTGTAAAGGCCTTTTTATGCTGCTAACGAAGGGCAGCATTCTCAGGTACACACTCCAGATGAGCTTCAACTGGAGTTTGCCTGAGTAAGAAATGAACAAAAGCAGAGTAAGGACTTCATGATTTGGTCCATATATTATAGAGAAGGGCTTTTGTCTTTCTAGAGATAATTACAGTTAGGAGTGAAAAATAAAGGTAAAACTGGGGGAGGGAAGGTGACAATGGGAATTTACCAGCTGGAAGACAGAAAAATGCAACAAGCAGCTGCCAGTTGCAAAATGGCCACTTTAGGACTGGAGCTCCTGGGTTCTTCCACGTGTAAAAGGCCAGCCCCAGAAAAGCACGTTTGGAAAAAAAGTTCTTGTAAGAGGACAGCTCTGGACTGAGAATAGTTCGTAGGGACCAGGAAGCTGCTCCTGAGGAAGGGTTTGCTTTGATGTTGTGGTAGGTTAGCTTCTAAAGGCAGTTCATGCAAATTCTGGGAAAGCAGGCTTTCCAGATAGCCTTTGACAAAATCAAACCCTATATGCACATAAACTCTCAGAAAAAAGACTAAACCTACACACAGCAAGGGTAAACGAAAAGTCCAGTAAACTAAACTCAAACAAAATAACCCTTTGCCTCCTACCTGGGTTCACTTTTCCACTGACTCTTTACATCCCTTCCCGGACTCTGCGGAATTGTCCTTCTGTTCTTGTGCAGAGTAACGCCTCTCAGGGCTTTCTTCCTTGAGACATGGCTCCAGATTCAACCGTCCTTTTCCCTCTTGTGTGGAGTGCTCCTGTATTACCTTTCTTGGTGGCTGGTTGGGAAACCCAGGCCTTCCCTCTTCTCTAGATTCCAGGCCAGGGGCTTGTTGCTGACTCCCTGGATTTCTTCCTACCTCACCCATCCTTCAGGCCCTTTCCTACAGCTCCATCCTGGGCTCACTGATTATTTACCCCTTCTGTCTAGGCCCTTCTTCCACTCTGTATCAGCCAGAGACTCAGAGTTCTTCCCTTCTCGCTGCAGACCTCTTCATGCTCACCATCCAGCTGGGTTTCATCTTCAGTTGAGCCTGGCCCACCCTCCAGGTGCAATCAAGTGCCTTCACTGAATTCTCTAGCTCCAGTTAACCCTTTTAATGCCAATGCGGGGGTATATAAACCACAACAGTCTGGAGACTGAGATCCCCCATCTCCAAATGTGGTCCCACAAGGTCAGGGTTACATCAAGGTCAGAAAAATGTGCTCCACTATTGCCCTTGTCATACCGACCATGCAGGAGCTGAGAGTCCAGCTCTGTTAAACGAATACCACAAGGTTAGCTTAGAACTAGGACACATACTTGAAACAAGTTACATTTTTTTAAAAGAACAAATAACATTCTAACAACTACTGGTTCAGATTTTATTTCTAACGAACAATTATACAAGATCTGGGTGGGGGAGGGGAGGGGTTCCCACCATCTGTTTTGCTATGCATTGACAAAATCATTTTGTTCTTTTAAAACCCCAGGGTCCGAACAAAAGGTAGCCCTGTAGAGCATGGAGGAGTGTGCATGTGTACGTACACACACAATATTTGTTTCTTCATCTGTGCTCAGGTAACACTCTGGCTTTGTTTCTAAAAGGAAGCACTCTGTCTCTCTGAAGTGACAGAACATATTCTATTGCTAACCACAGCAATGCTAGCAGTGCTATTGTAAGCAAACACTTCTGTCAACAGCATTCAGCGGCCAACATGTAAATGTGTTCAATGAGACTATTTGCATTCCCATCCCATCCCACCCCCCGCGCACGCACACACACTCTTCTTTCTTCAGACATTCTTTTAAAAATGATGTTAGTGCTGGAGAAAGGTGCCTGGCTGACAGCTCTGGAGAATTCTAATTTTCCACAAAACAGGTTCAGCATGGGTGACTGCAAGCTACCCTACACCTTCCTGCCAATGCAACTCCACCCTGACCAAGAGGGACCACCTCTAGGGGTGAAAAGATAGCTCACTCACTTTCAATGGTCAATTCACACCTGCAGAGAGTGCCACAAGGAGACCAACTGTAGCAGCTGTTTTTGTGATACGGACACATATTTATTAGGCACTTGACAAGGATCACCACTCTCATTTCACAAATGCCATCCAATAATCTTCAGACCATATTAGTTCGATACAGATATGAGACTGTGACCCCAGAGGTGAAAGGCTCCACATTCCCTTATCAGTAAGGATACGATTTAGTCATGGAAGTCACAGATTCTGTGACTTTACCAGAGCTCCGTGACTTCTTTGGCTGCAGCTTGTCAGTGGCTGCAGCCCAGGTTGTGTGCTCCACCCCCTCTCCAGCAGTGGGGCTTGGGCTGTCAGTCCCCCCACGACAGAGCTCAGGCTGTCAGTCCCCAACCATGGGGCTGCAGCTGTCATTCCTTCCCCCCAGCCCTTCCTCCATGGTTATTTTTCATAAAGGTCACAGACAGCTCAGAGGATCCCATGAATTTTAGTTTACTGCCCACAACCTCTCCTTGACTTGTACTAAAAAATAACTCTTGGTCTCCTGAAACCACCCAGTCTACCAAGAGATTTCCTTTTCAACAGAGTATCAGAAAACAAAGATCAACATGTAATTTTTGGGAAACGATATAGTCTTTTGGAGCAGGACGGGATCCACACTCACCACTTGCACACCCCCTTATGGCTAGGGTTGGTGTAGGAAGTTTTTCCTTTCCAGTGCCCCCTGCTGACACTCACTCTGGTCCCACAGGGGTCTGACTCTTCTTGCAACTTGGCTCCAGTCTGGTCATCTTTTAGTCCTACCCCTTCTGGGAGAACAAAGTCAAATGAATAAAAGTTCAACAAATAATTCCTAGACCTTTTATTAATTCTCCAGACCCTGACTCTAGGCCCAATGGTCCTTACACCTTTCTCTCAGCATTTAAAATCATCCTTATCCACATATATTGGAGGCAGGGGGGCTTCACTCCACTTTCCTCATGGCTGGTAGGGGACTCAAGCTCCACCCTCTACACTGGATTCCATTCCAAGAATAGAAGATCTGCTCTGACAGACACCGTGACACTGCCTCCCTGGACTCCTCTCTACCCACCTTTTCCGCCAACTCCTTTCTGTGCTCTTTCTAATGCCCAACACCTCCCATGGTATTTCTGGCTGGTTCCTATTCTTGGATCCGGGACACCATGGAAGCTCGCTCCAATCCTGTGTCTTGCAGATATCTTCCCTCATTGGGCTCCATTGTCTCCCTGCAGGAGCCTTCCTGTTTTCCATAGGCCTCTTCACTCTCTAGTGCCAAGAGAGTGGCTACAGAGTGCTTACCTCCCTCCCCTCTAATTTCTCAAATCCTAAATATCGTCATCTCCTCCCTCGCCCTCCAATATACCAAATCTGACAAATATTTGTTGCAACCTTCTTTGTAAGAAATGTCCATTCTGATAGATTCTTAATTTTCTATATGAGTCCATAGAGCCTAGTTCAAAGCCAACTGTTCAAAATGCTGCAGACACTCAACTCCCAGGGCTATTTTGACCTTAAATGACCATTTTATAGGGCTGGCCTTCCAAATTATAACTTTAACAGATTAAAATGCTGCACTCAGTATGCTCTTAGATCCGAAAAACCACCAATGTCATAAATGCATTTCATATTGTCTTGATTTGTGGCACAGGTCAACACATCTGCTTGTCAAATAAACATGGACCTCTGATTGTACCAGAGAGGCATTAACAGGGCAGTTTTGAAAGTTAACAACTACTATAATTCCATGATACATATTTTTGGCTTAATATGTTTTACAAATTAATGCATTTTCAGATTTCATTATATGCACTCAGAGTGATATGTGCAGAGGGCACAGTATCATGCTGCTTGGACATGTTTCCAAGTAAACGTCAGTTGCTAATAACATTATGTTCTGCTTTCCCATGACTAGACTGAACTTCAAGCTAGATGCCATTGCACTATAAACACTTATCCAAAAAGGTAAATGTTTTTAAGGTCAACTTTTCAAAGTCTTCAAAAAACACATTTATTCAAACTGTTCTCTGAGTAGTTAAACATTTCAAATCCTCCCAAAGGACACAAGGGCACTTCACAACCCCCTACTCACCCCCCCACCCCAAAAAAAACCCAACAACAACAAAAAACCTACCATTGGGATGAAACAACAATTGAGTCTACCATTGGGATGAAACAACAATTGAGCAATACCAGACAGCACAATTGTGGAATGATTTAGAACAGAAAATAAAGAATACTCTTTCTAGTTCAAAATACAAGGAGAATTTTGTAGACAAAATATAATGATAGGTATTGCAATTTGACTAGGATAGTAGAAATAACAACCCATCGCTTACAAGAAATGCCATAAGATCTTTAACAACATATGTCAGGTAACCTGTTTTAGGTCACTATTCTGGGTGACTGGTTCACATGCTGAGGCAGAGCTAAAATACCACCTACAGAATCACCAACTCCCAGTTCCTGCAGTACCTCGTTGATCTTCAGAGTTCTCCCAGTTTCGCTACTTAGTTTGACCCTGCTTAACTTAAATAAGATGATGAGATCCGAGCAAAATGGTAAGTCTGCAGTCCAAACTGCCATAGCAAATCTCAAACTTCATTGCTTACCTCATCAGCTAAACAAAATTCCCAATATTTAGGATGAGCTTCTTTTGTTTTGTTTTAAAGCAGTCTCCAAATCTACACCTACAAAATGTAAATGCAGATCCATTTTGTACTCATGAAGCCCACATTTGTTCACTAAACCAGGCATTTTTGTTCAGTTTATCCATTTTATGTTTATAAGTATAGATTTTTTCCATGTGCAAATAGATGAGATCTGTAGAGCTGGGCAGGGAATGGTTTTCCCATCCTGCAAAAAATTTCAAGATTTCAAATTGTTTTCCTGTTGACTTTTTGGGAAAAAATGGGTTGTTTTTTTTTGAGAGAGACACACAAACCAACTGACCCACACAACTCCAGCACAGTGTGGAGCCCACTGTTTAAGGCCACTCATCTGGGATGTAACAGACCCAGATTCAAGTCCCTTCTCTGGCTGATTCATTGGGCTAAGGAGTGAGAATGACTCTATATAGTCTGGTCTTTAAAGACACTCACCTGGGTTGTCAGAGACCCAGATACAAGTCCCTGTATCTCTGACCCCCCACTCAAGTGCCCTAACCCTTGGGATAGACAGTCAATCTCTCCCAAAGAATATTTAATTATTTATACAAAGTGAAACAGCTCCAACAGAAGAGGCTGAGGGAGAGAGAGTGCTGAATAGCAATAGCCAGCTGGTTGGGGCACTCAGCTTGGATATTGAAGACTCAGGTTCAAGTCCTTCTGAATCAAGCAGAAGAAGAATTTGAACCTCTTGACAAATCCCTCTTGAACCTGGGTCTCCCACACCCCAGGTAACCATTGGGATCAGGGCTACTTTGGGGTGGGGCTCTCACTCCTCTGGAAGGAAATTTCATCATGGACTCAAGAAACTTTTCCATCAAAATCGGTATGTTCCAACAAAAGTTTTTGGTTTCTCACAAAAAATGTCACCGAAAAATTCCTGACCAGCTCTAGTTCAGCTCTATATATCTTGAAAGCTTGCCTCTTTCACCATCAGAAGTTGGTCCAATAAAAGATATTAACTCACCCACCTTGTTTCTCTAATATCCTTGGACAACACTGCAAATAACAACGTGAAGAGTACAGTCACATCAATGTTCTGTAGAAGAATACAGGCAGTGGCAACAACCATTTTCTCCATATTAGGGAAAGTCATATGGTAAACATCTGGAATTCAGACAGGTATTTACTCAACAAAGCACTGTGCAAGTAGCCACTATGGATTTATGTTTTCCAAAGCAGTGATAACACACACACACACTCTTCTGAAGCTAAAATTATCCTTATGCAATTTGTTCTTATTTAACTCTTACTAATTTTTAAAAGGTAGCAGATAATTTAAGAGGTTTGTTTAAAATCTGGTAACACTTGGTACCATTGTGCCATTCATAAATACTCTTATAATAAGATCTTACAGGGCTTTATAAATATGCCTGGCAACTTGCTTATACCTGGATTCAACAATAATTAAGGCCTACTATTACCTTCTATTTGCTTCTCAGCTTTAAGCACATGAAGTCCTTTTGATTTTAAGGACTTGCATATATGTTGAAGGATTGGGGCCTAAAATCTTAGAACATGCTTTACAACATCTGTTAAGCATTTGTGAATGCATTGCATGCCATATCTTACAATATGGCTGGTTAGTGAAGAGTACATCCTGTTTGTTTTTTCAGTTAATTCAGTGCTCATGGAAGACGGACATCACTGAAGAGTGACATCATCTGTTTATCCCCAAAACAAGTATAGTATAGACAGTGGATTCCACATATTCAACTGTGGTGCTTGTTTTGTGATGTCTAGAGTGACCAGATGTCCTGATTTTACAGGGACAGTCCTGATTTTGGAGTCTTTTTCTTATATAGGCTCCTATTACCCTCCACCCTCGTCCTGATTTTTCACATTTGCTGTCTGGTCACCCTAGTGATGTCAGTACTAGAAAATCAACAGAGACTCATTTCAAATAGATCACTGAACAGCCACCCAATGGTAGTAATTTTCTGTCAGCCACTACCTGCAGGAGATGGTCCTGGGGTATTTAGAGCTCAAGTCAATGGAACAATGAAACATTCCCTCAACTAACAACCATTAAAACTAGTACCACAGGATCATGGTAATCTCTGAGTCCCAAAATGTATGTAATTGTGCAACTACATGCAAATACCCATATGGGTGTGCAAATCATATATTTGTAGGAATAGCAGGGCCAAACTGGCCACATGCACATGCAAAACACCTAATCTGTCGGTGCACAAGTATTTACAAGTTAGTTGCATACATATGCACATTTAACTGTACACACCCAATTTTGGAAGTCTGGCCCAGTGTGATTAACTAAGATGAGTCAATCATACTGGGACAGACTTTTACAAGTATTTCAGCATGCTGTTGTCAGTGGAAGGTAGGAACTAGCTGCCTATTTGCATCTTTAGGCACCTAAATACCTTTAGAAATCTGTCCATTAGTCAATAAGATTTCTCCTGTATTTAAAGCTACACATGTGCTTAAATACTTTTCTGAATCAAGGCCAATCTGAGTACATTTGTCCCATTTTCCAAACTGATGGCCTGATTCTCCTGTGGTGTAAATTTCCACTGGTGTAAATCAAGAGTAATTCTCCAAAAAGTCAATGCAGCTGTACTGGCGCAGAACACACAAAAAAGGACAATCAGACCCTGAATGTTTTATGCATTGCAATTCCTATGGGACTGTAAAGAAATAAGGAACATGAAATCTTATTTGCAAGACCAATTATGGTAACATATGGTAGATTTTATGCGTAACAGCTTTCAACAGACTATCAGCAATATTGTAATATTCGTGTAGTGTTTAATTTAGAAATAGTTTGAGGTTAGGTAAAAACAAGACTAATGTTATGCTGCCATCTACAGTTAAATACAGACATCTTCTTTAATAAAAATTCAAAAATCCACTACACATTCTTAAAGTTTATAAAAAAATTTCAAATAGTAGTGGGTTAAAAGGATGACTCTCTGGTGACAATCTGCATAGGTTTCATTGGCTCCATGATACTGAAGTGAAAAACAGTAAGAAATCACTGAAGGAGATCCTGCTACTTGATGAATCCAGTACAGAATGAGAAGAGGAGAAACTACTGAGACCCTTCAGGAATTATAGTATCAAACATTTTTATATGAAAATGATATGAGTGAGCTGCTAAATATTTTCAGAAAGAATTTTTCAAATTGGTCCTAAAGTAAAATTTGAAAGCGGATCTGCAGTATTTAATAGTTTCCAAAGACAACTACAACCACTGTTATCAACAGATGGGCTCCTTCATTATAGCCAGGTCTGCTAAAGGTACACAGTAATTGTAACAACTTTCAATTTGTTGGGCCATTGATCAAACATAATTAGAGCCCTACCAAATTCATGGACATGAAAAATGCACCATGGACCATGAAATCTGGTCTTTTGTGTGCTTTTACTCTATACTCTACAGATTTCACGGGAGAGCCCAGCGTTTCTCATGTTAGGGGTCCTGACCCAAAAGGGAGTTGTGGGGTGTGTGTGAGAGACAAGGTTATTTTAGGAGGTTGCAGTATTGCCATCCTTACTTTTGGGCTGCCTTCAGAGCTGGGCGACCAGAGAGCAGTGTCTGTTGGCCGTGCACCCAGCTCTGAAGGCAGCGCCCCGCCAGCAGCAGCGCAGAAGTAAGGGTGACAGTACCATACCATGCTGCCCTTACCTTGTGCTGCTGCCTTCAGAGCTGGGCAGCTGGAGATGGTGGCTGCTGACTGAGGGCTCAGCTCCGCAGGCAGCAACACAGAAGTAGGGGTGGCAATACCATACCATGCATTCCTTACTTTTACGCTGCTGCTGGTAGTGGCTCTCTCTTCAGCGCTCCCGGCCAGCAGCCACTGCTCTCCAGCTGCCCAACTCTGAAGGCAACACTGCCGCCAGCAGCAGAGCAGAAGTAAGTGTAGCAGAACTGCAGCCCCGCCCCCAATAACCTTGTGACTCCCTCCACAACTCCTTTTTGGATCAAGACCCCTACAGAGATCAAATTCTGCAGTCTGAAAGCTAAACTTGCACTGAAATCCAGGGGAGTTTCCAGTAAAGACTCCAGTGGAACTAGCCTATTACTATTTTTGTCCTAAAATTAATGTTTATTTCCATTCATATTTATTTTGAAAAATGAGGTCGTAGTAACATCAGTATTGCACAGAAAGGCTATTTAGTAATTAATTTTAGAGTTACATCAGGGATACATTTGGTCTTATATGTTTTCTTTGAAAACTATGCATTGCATCATTCACTTGATCCATAAGGTTGGGGGTTTTGGGGGGGACTGGGAGTTGGGTGGGGGAGAGGATTGCATATTATTAGTCTTTTGAGACTGCATATATAGGTTACATTACAAAAATCAGCATTTATTGTTGTTCTATATTAACAATGGCATACAGTATACTGTAGATAATTTTTCCTGACCAAAGTTTTACTGTTTTCTTCAGATTAAGCTATTACAAGTTGAGTAAATATAGAAATAGAACATGAGTAAAATACATTGTGTTTAATAACTACTAATGTTAAAAAAGAAGTGTTATCTACTTGTTACTTAGAACAATTTTATAAGCCTTGCAGTCTCTTTATCTTTTAAGTTATGAATCATTTGAAAAGTTTCTAACAACATCATGAATGTACTTGTCACAATTGCTAATGGTTTACTTGTCACCACAAACTATACAAACAGTTTCTTGTGACTACAGATCATTTTTCCTAGTCTTTGTAAAGATATATTACAGCATCATACCACCGCCTGTTACTTTTCTGTAGGCATGTTGTTTCTAACCATCTCTTAGTATCCCCAAGTCAACAGAGGTATGTATTTGAAATAATCTATAAGATTTAAAACAAATATTAATAAGGATTATCAGAATTCGTTACACCCCCTCATTCATCTTTCATCATTGCGTAAAATGCTCTTAATTTGTCTATGCTCTTTAAAATAGAAGGCTCTAAAGGCTGTAGGATTGCAAATTAAACTGAAATCCATCTCCATAACACAACAACAAATTCCAATAGTTTAACTCTGATCACCAAACAGGATCATATAGACAGGATGCTACTGAGTGAACACAGCCCATGTAAGCATTTCATAGGGTTTTTTTAAAACCCTTATTATTGATACCATTTTTTCCTGTTGGGGTAGTTATGTGTATTGTAGAGCAGAACTGGGTAAATGCTGCACAAAAACATTTCTAAAAATAGCTTGAATTAATATTGAATTCACTTAAATAATAGTTTGCAATCTTCTTTTTTAAGCAAACATTCGTGTAAGTTTGTTTTTGAAAGTGTGAATTTTTGCCTAAAGCAAAAGGCTCGCAAGTATTCAAGTGAATGTGTTTGCATGGTCATTTTGAAATCTCTGATCTCTCACTTCCTGCTTATAAAAGTTCAGTCATTCAATCCGGGACAAAAACAATATCACCTGACTTAGCTGACCAATTACATACTACAAACAAACAAAAAAGTATCAAAGATAGAAGAGAAGCAAACACAGTTGGTTCACAAACCACTAATAGCCTAAAATATATTTGTCTGAAGTGCTCCTTAAATAATTTTAACCAGCATTTGCCAATTGCTATTTGCCAATAATTCTCAAATAGAAAAGAGGGCAAAATTTGTCACCTATGGTACTCATCAGTTGGCTAGCTCTACTCCAAAAAGTACTGGATATTTAGTGTAGTTTAAATATAGAGATAGAGGTCACTAAAAGTTTGCACAATATTCTTTAACATACAGTTGATGGACTCTTTCATACAAATAAGGATGTGAAATGAAGACATCATAAGAACAGAACTAGTAGAGGAAAATTACCACATTTTTTCTTCCGCTCCCTCTCCCCCAATCCCAGTTTTGCTGTGATATGGAGAAAATAAGGACATTTGAAAAACAAAACAAAACCAAACCCCTCAGAACCAATCACCATGAAACTGAAATGCATCTCTTGGAGCCAGAAGGCACCACTGAACGGTGGGCTGCACTCTCAGTGACTACAGTATCCACATCCTCCTTCCAACTTAACTGTCAAGTGTCTTGTATTACAGCATCATATTCAATTGATATGTAACACATAATTTTTCAGTCTACCACAGGATACTGTTCTCTTCCCCAATAGAGTATAAATACATCATTTCTACACTGTAGGGGACTACGGAAGACTGTGTCACGGCCTAGCTAGGGTGTCTCCGCTTTCTCGGCGGCCTTGTGAAGAGCCCCTGCTTGCTAAGTGGCCGGTCATTGTAGGACACAGCATGCCAGTTATAACTTGCTTTTAACTGGTTGAAACCAGTTTGTATGGCCTTAGGCCAAAGGGCGGACATAGCCTGTGGGAAGTCCCTTTTTGCATATGTATGAGTTGCTTTTGTATTGTGTATATATAGCTGTATGCTCCCGGTCCGCCTTTGGACTCCGACCCAGGCCGAGCTGAGCTTCGGTGCTGGGTTCCCCGCCTAAGTGACAGCAACGCCCAGGGTCCCCGTTGCGGATGTGTCACTTTACCTTCATTAAAGCCAAATAACTCACTGTGTGTGTGGGCCTCGTCCTTGCAGAGCACTCAGGCACGTAACATTCACCTGCTAAATAAAGCAGCACAGTTTACTCAAAACCAATAAGTGCTTTCCATGGTTTATACATGTGGAATATCTTCCCCTTTGTCAATTCAATCTCATTTTTTCTTCTCTTTGGAACGGGGAATAATCAAACTGGGAACAACCAAACTGGAATTAATAGACCATAGCCACGGTTACCCATTAAAATGTTGCTTTGAGTAAGATATAAAAAAGGCAAAGAAGATAAATATCCATGGCTGTGTTAACACGTAGGGATGCATATGAGCCTTAAAATAAAACATGTGTCCTATTGAAAAATGTGTTGTGATAGTAGCACATACGTTTGAAAATTAGAAGATAGAATGTGCCCAGATATCAGATAATGTGACAGGTCGCATTAATGCATGAAGATAAATACCCCATCTGATCCTCAGAAAATGATCAGGGACTGCTTAATACTTACTAGTCTGAATACCCTGTCTGACATGCTAGAGTACTGACCCTAACCACCAGTTGTGAGTGCCAACTCCCTTCCCCCATAATATTCTCTCCTTCCAACAATGGAGCCCATAAGCTCTGCTGAGGTTTCCTAACTCTTCTGTCAATGTTATTCATCTGCCATCTTGTGAAATGAAGTGAATCCCCTCATGATCACTATAGTTTAATCATATCAAAAAGGAGAGTGTACAGTCATACTGACAGCCAGTGAATGACATGGCCTGGATTGCTGCTGTCAAAGATTTGCATGTCAATCAATAGGAATCCATATGGCATCTGTTTACAATGATCATAAGTCACTTGCCATCAGTGTCATCATAAATCTTTGACAGAAACAAACTGGGATCCATGTCCTGTATTTCTGAATGCATGAATTACAATGGTTTCATTTAGAATACATATACGAGCCAAGAGAGCTGGAGTGTGATAGCATACTGTGCTAGTGACAAAAAGCACATAGGGTGACTTAGTAATGAAAGACGATGAAGAGATCTTCTGCAGGCACTTGGCTTGACAGCCGTTTGTATTGATTGTGCAGCTTTTCATTTTTTGAAATAATGCATCTCTTCTGAATGTGTGTGAAAATCATCACCTCTGGTAACATCATCAAGCACTGCTGAACTATTATTGAGCCACAGCTAGACTTCTTTCAGATTCTTTTGGCACTTAATGTGTTCACTTCCACTTTCTTCCTAAAGTATTGCAAGATCATTAGCCACATTTGAATACTATTGGAGAACAATCAGGCTGACAGAAGGATCTGAATATTAGATTCCAGAGAGAAAAGTAACTTATCAGGCAGATATCCTTATTGCTTCAAAGATTTGGCATGGCATTCAGTGGGAAACCGTTTTGGATCAGTGCCACTAAAATGCACATAAAATCATGTTTTTTATTTCAGATCCTTGATAGTATAAAAATGTGTGTCTCGTAGCAATCACAGTTGGGCATGATACCTTCCTGTAATGCAATTGTAGGCACCCAAAGAGTGATAAAAGAGTCTCGACTCTTGATATTCATAAATCAGAAGCCAGCAAATTCAACAAAGCTTTTCCCCACACAAGCAAATTTAATGTACTTAATCTGCCAACATACTGACAAGTCATATCTGAACGTTCTTTCACACTGACAGTCCAATAACAAGTATACCAAGAAGACTGCAGAATGTCTCTACAATTCTTTTTTATTTAACTTTGGGTAGCATTCTCATTTCTTCACATATAACCTCTTCTAAGGAGGGTCAGCTATGTCTACTAATGACATTTCTTGCTGTCAAAAGGAGTATCAACTGCACATGAAATTTAATTTTAATGTTGTATTGGAAGGGACCTCCTGGGTCATCAAGTCCAGTCCCCTCCTATCATGAGCAATGTCATGTAAACTTAGACTATCAGGGTTAGAAGGGACCTCAGGAGGTCATCTAGTCCAACCCCCTGCTCATTGCAGGACCAGTCCCCAACTAGCTCCCCCAAGACTTGGGCTCACAACCCTGGGTTTAGCAGGCCAATGCTCAACCCACTGAGCTATCCCTCCCTCCATACCAAGCTCCCTTTTAAAACTATTTAGGTTGTTTTCCTCCTACTCCTACTGGGAGGCTCTTCCAGAAACTTTCCCCTCTAATTTCCAGCCTAAATTTATTCAGGGTCATTTCATAACCCAAAGTGTAAAGTGTACTTATGTTCTATGCAGCACTATAGGGCCAGTTCATTAGAAGATGAATGGCTGTCAGCACATCAGTTTCTTCCTGCAGAATGTTTACCTATAAGATCATAATGAGTAATCCAATGTAATTTGCAACAGTATAATAATAAACATTTAGAATTTTTATCATGAGATTTCACAAGTCGGTAAGGGTTATAACTCCCATTTTACAGATTGGGAAATGGAAGCAAAAAATATCAAGAGACTTGCTCAAGGCTGCATCAATCATCATTGTCAGAGTAAGGAAGAGGACCCAAGTCTCCTGAGTGCCAGTTCTCAGCTCTAGCCTCAGTCCATATTGTCGTCTTGTTCAAGTCATTCAATAAAATAATTAGCTCATCACTTCTAAGTTCAAACACTATGTGCCTGGGCATGATTTGCTTTTAAATATATAATGCTTTTTTCCTTTACAGGCTTAAGTACAATTTAGTGGTGACTCAATTTATGTGAAAGAGGGAGATGTATTTTTAGTTTCGTTAAGAATTAACTGACTATTGAGTAGCAACAAGTTTTTCCTATATACACAAACTGCTTTTTCACTTTAATACGCCATTCATTCTGACCCTAGTCAAAGAGACTGATGAAAGTAAACACCTGTGCTAATCTGTAGTTTGGGAGGCATTTGATCACAAGCTTTGCTCTGCATTTGAACTAGGAC